>NC_064615.1:710460922-710763953 GCF_023898315.1 Schistocerca nitens
TACTGTTACATTCTATCAGCTCCCAGTCGTTGACCAGGAAGTTAGGCATATTTACATCTGGTATAACGTGAATAATGCTACGGGATATGAGTCTCTCCACATTAGGGAGCAGCTCTGTATCATCGCCCAGTTCATAAATGGGTGACAGTTGTTTATTTGAGGATGGCTAACGGCAGATGCCGTTGGCCTGCGCCCCGCTTCTGCCGTAATGAGCCCGCAGAGCCCAGACTGCAGACAATGGGCCCACGCAGCAGCGGCGGCGGCGGCGGCGGCGGCGGCGGCGGCGGCGGCGGGCACCCCCTGCCGCGTGCTAAATCCGCAGCGGGCGCTCCTCTGACGCGCCGATGGATGCGGCCGGCCGTAACTTAGCCGCCTCACTATATTGCGGCCCGGATTATACCGTAGAGGCGGTCCGCTTCCCTCGTAAATTACGGGACACTCGTGGCGCCTCGCTGCTTCATTTTCACCGCTGCTCGGAAAGGAGGGCCGGCGCGGAAATACCCTCCGTTGGGATTTCTCATGAGGGCGCCGGTCAGAAGTTGGGAGACCACATTGATTTGGCCTCTCGTTTAAATGCAGCTTCGCAGATCTTGAGACTCTAGTGAGTGTCTCGCCTCTGTTGGAGTTGGATATATTCATGTGATTTCTTTCGGACATCCTCAAAAGAACAGACACCGCATGTATGATTGCGAAGAAAAGTGCCAATGATCTATTCATTGGATATATTCATGTGATATCTTTTCTTTCGGACATGCTTAAAAGAACAGACACCACACGTATGATTGCGGAGAAAAGTGCCAATGATCCATTCAGCGCAGATCACGCCCAGCTGTAACTGTTACAGGAATCGGCGAGATGCGACGAGTAATAAGGTTAATGAGCAAGGACACTACATCAGTAGTGTGTGGTGTAAGAGTCTGGGTCTGACGGCAGATGTGCTAGGATAGTCTGTGTGCTTGTGGTGTCCTCAGTGTCCAGATGGCGTAGTGGTCAATGCATCTGTCTAGTAATCAGGAGACTCCACTTCTAATTTATGACCGACACAAATTTTCAACTTGCCCTGTTGATATTAATGAATACGCGCTATGTATTGGAGTTATGTGTGTTCCAACAAACAAGGGACAGTCAAATTAACCGCTCACCACAAAGCACCATGAAATGGTTCCGTTCAAAAGTAATGACCACACGCATCACGACATTCATCCCGCAGGGAGACGAGACGATCAATTTCTGTTTCGTACGAACCCCACAGTGCCAACGGCCTTGTCGCGGTGGTAACAACGGATCCCGTAAAGATCGCCGAAGTTAAGCGCTGTCGGGCTGGGCTAGCACTTGGATGGGAGACCATTCGGTCTGCCGAGCACTGTTGGCAACCGGGTGCACTCAGCCCTTGTGAGGCAAACTGAGGAGCTACTTGATTGAGAAGTAGCGGCTCCGGTCTCGGAAAATACGGTGGGGAGAGCGGTGTGATGACCACATGCCCCTCCATATTCGCATCCAATGACGCCAATGGTTTGAGGATGACATGTCGGCCGGTCGGTACCGTTGGGCATTCATGGCCTGTTCGGGAGGAGTTTCACCACAACCACACGCACTCTTGTACGTACTCATCCCACTGAAACCCACACCATGAATATCCTTATTCAGATCACCAAAGTTGCGAAAATTCCACTGCGAAGATCCGGACTGTACAGAGGATGTTGCAGTGTTTCGCAACCAAATCGCTGAAGCGCAGCCTTCATTCAATTGGCAGTGTGGGGGCGGCCGTGTAACAGAATGATTCAATCCGACACCGTTTCTGGTGTTTTGACTTTGTGGTGTGCGCACTTTCTCCAAACTGTCTTCATAGCACTGTTCACTGATTGTGGTTCCATGCTTGGCAACTCAAAGAGTGAAGGTCTATTGCAGTCGAAGAAGAAGGTCATCATGTCCATACCGAATCTCGTGTGAAAAGCTCCACGTCACTTCGATAAAATACTCGAGCTTCCAATGGCTGTCTCCGCCATCCCGTCTGTAACTGCTTTTTACTCCCGATCACGATGGCGGAGGCATCCATCGCGGCATCACGTCTGAATAAAATCTTCTCGGTTTTCAAGCCACATCGATTCGAATCATAATCTTGATTGAACGCTATCAAACTGGAAGTCTAGCACTTCCACACGTTTGTGATATGTTAATTAAAATTTTATCCTTAGGCAACTTTAATATTTTTCCCTACAGAAAAAAGCCAGTGATTACTTGATGGCCATTGCATGTGTCTAACGCTGCTGAGACATTTTTGGAGGTGATCGGTACACAGAACGCCCAGAGGTCGTGCACGTGCAGCTTATCGCTATCTTTCGGACTTTAAGAAAAGTCGAATTATTGCCTGAGGGACAAGACGACATAATAGCTCCTTCCAGAAATTTGGCTGTAGCGCAATGACTGCAGAATGTATTGCGGACGACAATGTGACAAGACTGTAAACACCTTTTTGACCACTGTGGTAGACACCATATTCCAACATGACAATACAAACCCCAAAACCGCATATCACTCAACAAGCGCCTCAGGAATGTGAGTATCATTGCCTGGCCTGCCCGACCTCCTAATCTGTCGTACACCGAGCATGTCTGCCATCGTACCAGCCTCCAGCCAGCTATCTTCATGAACTGACGTAGCACGTGTTCCAGGCATGCCAATACATTGTGAGCTATGCAAGTTCGCAACATTCATGTATAAAAAACGTACGGTTCCTGAGTCGTATTCAACAACCTACTATGTGCATTACATACAGGGATACAGTACTAGTAGTACTGACATTATTCAAGTGCGACCTAAGTAACAAGCTCATATCTTATGCACTTATCTGTAAGTGGAATAACATACACCTATAGTTTTTGTACTATCCTTGTTGCACAATATCCTTTGAGGATTACAAAAGATTTCTGTTGTAATACGTTCTAAGACAAACAGAGGGAAAAGAAGCGATATGCTGCAGAGGAATTATCCGAATGAAGCGGAAATCTGTATGTGTGATGTACATATATAGACAAACGAATTATTACAATTTCAGAAAAATTGGATTTTTCATTCAAGAGAAAGAGCTTCACAAAGTCAATAGCGCTTTGGTCCACCTCTGGCCATTATGCCGTCAGTTATTCGGATTGCCATTGATCTACAGTGTTGTTGGATCTCCTCCTGACGGATACCGCCACAAATCCTGCCCAATTGGCGCGTTAGATCGTCAAAATCCCGAGCTCTTTGGAGGGTCCTGCCCATAACGCTGGGAACGTACGCTACTGGGGAGAGATCCAGCGACATTGCTGGGCTAGATAGGGTCTGGCAGGCAGAAAAACAATAGAAATCTCACCGTGTGCAAGCTAACAGTAAGCTGTAACAGCAAATGTAACAGTTAGTAAAACGAGTGTACTTTGGGTGTCGTGTATTCATTAGCAGTTACAATACCTGTTTTTTGGCCGGCCGGTGTGGCCGTGCGGTGAAAGTCGCTTCACTCTGGAACCGCGTGACCGCTACGGTCGCAGGTTCGAATCCTGCCTCGGGCATGGATGTGTGTGATGTCCTTAGGTTAGTTAGGTTTAATTAGTTCTAAGTTCTAGGTGACTGATGACCTCAGAAGTTGAGTCGCATAGTGCTCAGAGCCATTTGAACCATTTGAACCTGTTTTTTCCAGCACTTTCCCTTTCACTTACGATTCGTCAGCCTTCCTTTCGATCATAGCTACAAATAGCGTCAGTTTCCAATCGGACTCTGAACAGTTTATAACATAGTGCTATAGAACGACAAAATAAAGATTTCCTTGGCACACTGAAAAACATCTGCATTACTGTCAATTTCAAATTAGAATTAAGTTTTCATTTCACAAATGACATTTATTACAATTTCCCCAAGAAGATTCTTGAGAGAACATAACTATATTGATTTACTGACAACACTTGCAGCCCACGTCACTGTTTATAACCATTGCACAACTGGGAAATCTCCAAATTTACGGCGATTTTACACAAATACCAGATCAACATATGCTACCATTAGCAACAATGAAATTGAATATCCTAGCACTTGTAATTACACTCTTGATGTGCGGTCTAGGCTGTCTCCAGTAAACCACTCTTTTTTCAGCCAAACCACAATATCAAACTTCGGAGATCAGCCGATCCCCGTCTTCTTGACATTTCTCTATAAATCTCAATACAGTTTTTGAAGCAATTCTGTGTGATTCTGCCACGAAGACATTTCTTCCAGAGTCTTTTATATTCTGTCAAAAAAGCATTTAGGGCATGTGGGCACATTGTCAGTATATAAAATTCTCCGACGTTTCAGCCGCTGTTGCAAATGCCCCTCCCGCGGGCGTTTAGCTTACTGCTGAATGAGAAAAACTTTTTATGACTGTCCATCTTATTGCATGGACGAGGGACTTTAGCTGAGGAAGAGTGGAAGAATTTTCGCAGTCTGACATGGCATTGAAGATAAGGAGAAGATGTGTTAAATGTCCTTTATGTCGCTTGCTTTTATTTCTTATTGTTGGTGGAAACAGTCGATCTTGATTGCTTTACTTCTTGCCATTTGTGAACGTATACAACAAATGGGAAACGGGCGGCAGTTGCGCCGTAGCGCTGTTTACTTGCTGCCTGGTGCCGGCTGAGGCGTGCCAGTACTCCGTGTACGTGCCCGTGCGTGTCGCTTCGCGTCAGCTATCGCCACGTAGCGCTGTTGCTGCTGGCAGCCAGGACGCTGAAAGTCTGTATCCGCGTTTTCTATTCATGTTTGCGGGATGTTTGGCTATTTCTATGGCTTCTATGATCCAGGCTCCTCAAAGTATGTGGCTGTTTTTCCAGTACATAGACTTTTCGAAACGTTGTCTGTTCGTCCGCTTAGTGTGTTGTCTTAGACGACTGTACCTTTCACCTTTAGATATCTGTGAGCTAATTGGTCGCCCCGTCTCGCCTGCAGACACCAATCCACACTTGCAGTCGAAATCGTAGGCTCCACCAGTGTGTAACTCTTCGCTGTATCTTTCGTTCAGCCAAGCACGTCTTTTATTGTGTATTCTGCTGCTTCCGAAAACTGGCGTGATAACTAATCGGTGGAAAATTTCGCACACTCGTCCTATCCATTCTACGTATCGTAATACGCCCGTATTTTCTACTCTCCCCATACCTAGTGTGACATTCGTCCAAACAATTCCATCGACGACCAACTTCTTCAGCCTACGCACTGTATGTCCCATCAACTCAATAAACGGAATCCGCCATATTTCTCTCCTAAGATATCCGAAAAGCCTTTAAGCCCTTATAGCATTCTGCACTGCTCTTCAAGCTCCAAATCTATGCTCTCCCAGTTAAGTATGTCTGCCTTAGAACATACTTCAATCACCACCGTCCTACGTACGTCTCAATCAACCACAAATCGCCAACCGAAACTTAGTTTCTGCAATATGCTGACGGCACTGTCTACCTAACCATTCACCATATCCTTCAACTCCCCCATCCCTCCCTCCAACGTCACATGAACCTTCTGCTCGAGTGCTGTAATATGTGAAAATTAAAAATAAATACACAGAATAGCCAAGCCACTATCTTTAGTCGCAACATTCGGCGATCCCCGTTGTACGTATTTCCATTCCCCCTATACAACCGACTCATCCCTCTGACACTAACTCTTGACAGAAAACTGACATGGAATGTACATCCCTTGCCATCATCATAAAGCCCGAAACAAATTAAAACTTTTCAAATTACTGTCAGCACGCACCTGAGGTCTAAAATCTTCTACCATTATCTTCACCTATAAATCCCTCATTCGTCCCATCCTCATCTATGCCATTTTTTTTCTTTATTGTTATTTTAAACCCGTACAACAGGCAGGCTGTCAGCAGCATTCTACGCTGCTCTTCAGCCATAGGATACACAATGAGAAGAAACACTGAGTTGCAGAACTGTGGGCAATAAAACAGGAGACACATAAAGACAAACACGGAGCCGTTCACACTCGACGATAATCCACACTGCAAACTGTTGATACGACGCACAAACACTGAAGAAGACGATGGCACTGGTGAACGATGGAGTGTGACGGTGAACACTGAGCACTAAACATGACGGCACACACGAAACACTGATGGCGGTGATCTCCGGCGCGCGAATGTCCACTTAGCGTGTGCGAGTCCAGGGACCTGCCAAGAGGGGAACAGGGGTGAGGTGGGGGAGAGGGGAGAACAAGGATGCCAATGGCTGAGGATACGGGGGCAGGAGGAGAGGGACAGGGGAGGGGAAGCCCGGGGGAGGAGGGGGGAGAAAGGGAGGAGGGAGGGAAAAGGGAGAGAAGGGAGGGAGGGTGCTCAGAGGAGCAAGCACAGGAGGAGGGTGGGAGGATCAAAGCTGGTAGGAGGGGTAGATGGAGGGGAGGAGGGCATCATCAGGGAGAGGGAGCTGGCGGAAGCCACCTTGGGAGAGGGTATTGAGGGTGGAGAGATGGAGACCGGGTGGGACGTGCGAATACAGGCGCGGCAGCGGGCGGGGGTCGGAGAGGATCGGGGAGACGAGCGGGTGAGGAGGATCGAGTTTACGGGAGGTGTACAGGATCCGTATCCTTTCAAGGAAAAGGAGGAGGTGGGGGAAGGGGATGAGATCGTACAGGATCCGCATGGGGGAGGGGAGACGGATGCGATAGGTGAGGCGGAGAGGATGACGTTCAAGGATTTGGAGGTATTTATAAAAGGTAGGGGGGGCGGAGATCCAAGCCGGATGGGCATAACAAAGGATAGGGCGGATGAGGGATTTATAGGTGTGGAGGATGGTGGAGGGGTCCAGACCCCACGTACGGCCGGAGAGGAGCTTGAGGAGACTGAGTCGGGAGCGTGCCTTGGCTTGGATTGTCCGGAGGTGGGGAGTCCAGGAGAGGCGACGGTCGAGGGTGACGCCAAGATACTTAAGGGTGGGAGTGAGGGCGATAGGACGGCCATAGATGGTGATATAGAAATCAAGGAGGCGGAAGGAAGGGGTGGTTTTGCCTACAATGATCGCCTGGGTTTTGAAGGGATTGACCTTGAGCAACCACTGGTTGTACCAAGCGGTGAACCGGTCAAGATGGGATTGGAGAAGGTGTTGGGAGCGCTGTAGGGTGAGGGCAAGGGCAAGGAAGGCGGTGTCATCGGCAAACTGGGGAAGGTGGACGGGGGCTGCCGGCGGCGGCATGTCCGCCGTGTAAAAAAGGTAGAGAAGGGGGGAGAGGACGGAGCCTTGGGGCAAACCGGCGGAGGGGAAAAAGGTGTAGGAATCTGTGTTATGGATGGTGACATAGAAAGGACGGCGGGAGAGAAAGGAGCCGATCAGACGGACGTAGTTAATGGGAAGGGCGAAGGTTTGGAGCTTGAAGAGGAGACCGGAATGCCATTCGCGGTCATAAGCACGTTCGAGGTCCAGGGAGAGGAAGATTGCGGAGCGACGGGAGTTAAGCTGGTCGGAAAGAAGATGAGTGAGGTGAAGGAGAAGGTCGTCGGAGGAGAAGGACGGCCGAAAGCCACACTGGGTAACGGGAAGGAGGCGGTGCTGGCGGAGATGCTGGTGGATGCGGCGGGTGAGGATAGATTCCAGGACCTTGCTGAAGACTGAGGTAAGTCTGATGGGACGGTAAGAGGAGACGGCGGACGGCGGTTTGCCAGGTTTAAGGAACATGAGGATACGGGAGGTTTCCCACAGGTCGGGGTAGTAACCGGTGGACAGGACTACATTGTAGAGCCTGGCCAGGGTGGAGAGGAAAGAGACAGGAGCTTCACGAAGGTGACGGTAGGTGACACGATCGTGACCAGGAGCGGTGTTGCGTTTTGTGCGGAGTGTAGCAAGGAGATCCTGTGTAGTCATAGGGGCATTGAGTTCCGTGTGTGCAATGTTGTCCAAGTACTGGAAACCAGGAGCGAGGGGAGGGACAGAGGTGTCAGTTCGATCGCGGATATCCTGGAAGAGGGAGTAATCGAACTGGGGATCATCGGGGATGGAAAAGACATAGGAGAGGTAGGAGGCAAAGTGATTAGCCTTACTAAGGGTGTCAGGGAAGGGGTGATCATCATGGAGAAGAGGATAGTAGGGGGAGGGTTTAGTTCCGGTAAAGCGACGGAAGGCTGACCAGAACTTGGACGAGTTGATAGGGAGGGTAGCATTTAAACGGGTGCATGTCTGCCGCCAGTCCCGGCGTTTCTTAGCCGCGATCAAATTTCGAACGTGTCGCTGTAGTTGCCGGTGGCGTCGTAGTGTGTCCGGGTCACGCGTGCGGAGGAAGGCACGGTAGAGACGGCGGGATTCACGGAGGAGGAGGACGGCCTGCGGGGGTAAGGTGGGACGGTGGGGTGGACGGCGACAGTAGGGACGTGGGCCTCCACGGCCTCAGACAAGGTCTGCTGGAGAAAGGAAGCGGCATGTGTGACATCGTCGGGGTGGTGGTAGGTGAAAGGGTGGCTATCGACCCGGGTGGAGAGGGTATCCCGGTAGGCAATCCAGTATCTGTGCCAACGTTGCCTGGATACCGCTCTCCTGTATACTACAAGGCCCTTCAAATTTTGGAAAGAGATGCACTCCGCGTTGTGTAGGTCCGCAGCTTTCATAAGTTTTGTATATGTTTACGTGATACAGTAATCTCTAGAATTATGTATAAGCTCTAATGACGTAGTGTTACCACACACGCAGAGCCCGTAATGACGGGAGCTGTGACATTTACTGGCGCCTCTTCTGCTAGCGCCATCTCGCGATGCGGCCTGTAGTGTAAGAACAGAGCCGGAGTTGGGCGGTAATACCTAGCGTGCGCTTGTATGTGATGGAGATAATTAACATTTATAATGTCATCTCTCTTGGACGCCTATGCGCTACTCACGACAATTTTGTAAGGCCTGCTTGTTATAGGCAACTATGTATTGTAACCTGTATGCATCCTAAGGTATTTAACTAAAACTGGAATCCAAGCCCACTTTTATAGTGTTTTCTGTCCTCCCTAGATCTGATGAAGGCGCCTTTAGTTTCGCAGAAACCGGTAATTGTGGAATAAAAAGAATTCCTGCGATAAGTAACATCAAATAAGTCAAATTATACACGGCCCAGTCACATTAATGTGATCAACGCCTAAGTTCGATTTCAAGGGGAACTGGAACGCCCCATCTCGACAATTTTAAATTTAGTGACTTGGCTTCCTGTATTTCAGGAACCACTGTAGCCATTAACACTAAACTCTTACAGGACATTAAACTGCATGTTCTGAGTCTACTGAACTACAGTAATGAGATTACAGTCACTGCTTTCGGAATACAATTTTTTAATTACACGGTTAAAATTTTGTGTACTTTTTTGTACTTTATCCTAAATAATTTTACTTATAGATAACATTATGTTCTTCTTTTAATTCAGACTCAGTATATGTATGTTATTACTCCCTGAAAATTTCAACGCTCTACTCGAGGTAGTTTCTGAGATTTAGAGAAAAATGCAACAGAAAATGTAAATTTTCAGGAACGGCTTCTTAAGTTTCAAAAGACTGTAATTCAATATCTGCTTAATTTTTTATTTCTAGTCACTCAGAAGCGCCGTGCACCATATTGTATATCATTGTCTTGATCTTTTTCCATGCTTTTTCTTCTTTTCTTCTTTCTGGACTCCTTAGTGGCCAACTGTGCTGCATACTCTGCTTTATCAGTGCGAACCTTGTCCATCCATTCAAGTTCCCTGATGTAGTTTGTTCCAGGATTAATTCCCATATGCTGTAGCACTTTCGCCCTACCAATGTTGCCATCGTTAAAAGCACAGCATCGCTGACCTCCCACTTTAGTGTCTTCAACCCAACGAAAACATTTTTTGGTAAGCGAGTCCATATAAGATTACTGAACGACTCCTTGGGATTTTGAGTCTGGCCATGCAGACACTTCTTCATTAATTCAGGGTTTGCCAGGTCTCCGTAAATAGGTTTTATGATATCGATGACTGCTGCTGGGATGGAATGTTTATGGCTGTATGAACTGTTTGAGTACTGGACATTGCGGCAATTGCACCATGAATCAGGTCCAGGAGGGCAAAGGTGGTGTACTAGTTTTTCATCAGTTGACAATCTGTGAAAGAAGATAGCCCATACTGCCTCCTTCATTTTCAACAAATCTTCAGTATATTTTCTAATGGTCATCCCATAATAGTGCTGTAGTTCATCAATGATTTTTCCTTGAAAAAAACATTAGCATTTCGACCTACAACGCATGTTTATACTGTGAAAGGATACGATACTGTTTTTGACAGTGCTGCCAATCCAAACACGTAATTTAACCTTTATAACACAGAAATGCACATCCTTATATATAAAAAACTACCGATTTTATTAGATCTTGAAGTAATGCACGTAAAAATTTTAACATTTTAAACCGTTGTAGATTTTTTTAAAAATAAAATACTTCCCATGTGAGTATATATATATATACTCCTGGAAATGGAAAAAAGAACACATTGACACCGGTGTGTCAGACCCACCATACTTGCTCCGGACACTGCGAGAGGGCTGTACAAGCAATGATCACACGCACGGCACAGCGGACACACCAGTACCCGTGGTGTTGGGCGTCGAATGGCGCTAGCTGCGCAGCATTTGTGCACCGCCGCCGTCAGTGTCAGCCAGTTTGCCGTGGCATACGGAGCTCCATCGCAGTCTTTAACACTGGTAGCATGCCGCGACAGCGTGGACGTGAACCGTATGTGCAGTTGACGGACTTTGAGCGAGGGCGTATAGTGGGCATGCGGGAGGCCGGGTGGACGTACCGCCGAATTGCTCAACACGTGGGGCGTGAGGTCTCCACAGTACATCGATGTTGTCGCCAGTGGTCGGCGGAAGGTGCACGTGCCCGTCGACCTGGGACCGGACCGCAGCGACGCACGGATGCACGCCAAGACCGTAGGATCCTACGCAGTGCCGTAGGGGACCGCACCGCCACTTTCCAGCAAATTAGGGACACTGTTGCTCCTGGGGTATCGGCGAGGACCATTCGCAACCGTCTCCATGAAGCTGGGCTACGGTCCCGCACACCGTTAGGCCGTCTTCCGCTCACGCCCCAACATCGTGCAGCCCGCCTCCAGTGGTGTCGCGACAGGCGTGAATGGAGGGACGAATAGAGACGTGTCGTCTTCAGCGATGAGAGTCGCTTCTGCCTTGGTGTCAATGATGGTCGTATGCGTGTTTGGCGCCGTGCAGGTGAGCGCCACAATCAGGACTGCATACGACCGAGGCACAAAGGGCCAACACCCGGCATCATGGTGTGGGGAGCGATCTCCTACACTGGCCGTACACCACTGGTGATCGTCGAGGGGACACTGAATAGTGCACGGTACATCCAAACCGTCATCGAACCCATCGTTCGACCATTCCTAGACCGGCAAGGGAACTTGCTGTTCCAACAGGACAATGCACGTCCGCATGTATCCCGTGCCACCCAACGTGCTCTAGAAGGTGTAAGTCAACTACCCTGGCCAGCAAGATCTCCGGATCTGTCCCCCATTGAGCATGTTTGGGACTGGATGAAGCGTCGTCTCACGCGGTCTGCACGTCCAGCACGAACGCTGGTCCAACTGAGGCGCCAGGTGGAAATGGCATGGCAAGCCGTTCCACAGGACTACATCCAGCATCTCTACGATCGTCTCCATGGGAGAATAGCAGCCTGCATTGCTGCGAAAGGTGGATATACACTGTACTAGTGCCGACATTGTGCATGCTCTGTTGCCTGTGTCTATGTGCCTGTGGTTCTGTCAGTGTGATCATGTGATGTATCTGACCCCAGGAATGTGTCAATAAAGTTTCCCCTTCCTGGGACAATGAATTCACGGTGTTCTTATTTCAATTTCCAGGAGTGTATATATATATATAATTTTATTCGGAAAGTTGCAAGTGGTCCCGGCGGAGGTTCGAGCCCTCCCTGGGGCATGGGTGTGTGTGTTTGTCCTTAGGATAATTTAGGTTAAATAGTGTGTAAGCTTAGGGACTGATGACCTTAGCAGTTAAGTCCCATAAGATTTCATGTGAACAAAATTGCAAATTTTAGAAGAGATAAAAATCCGAAAATGTGAAAAATATTTTTTTTTCCCTTTCTAACGCCCCTTAATAATCGCACAGGACGGCAGGTGGCAGCACTAGTAGTGGGCTATGGACAGTGCAATAATTGTCGTAGTGGGAAACGGAGCGTTTTATCTGACGTCCAAGACGGCCAACGATGAGCAATTTCTTATACGGCTAAGCTTTTTAAACAGTTCGCGTGCCGCTGTGGTTAAAGTATACCGCGCATGGCGGGACGACTGTGGAGCACCACGGGCCGTAAACGATGCGGAAGGCGACGGCGGTGGAGGAGTGTAATGGGAGTAGACGTGCAACTGTTGAGGAACTGACCTCCCAGACGAATCAAGGGGCTACCAACACTGTCTCTCACCAACCGTTCAACGAACGTTGCGTCCACCACACTCACGTGGTTCATATACCTACGCTGTCCGCCGTTCATCGGCGACGAAGGCTGGAATTTGCGCGCTAGTACCGCAACTGGGCGTCCACTGAGTGGCGACAGGTGGCCTGTTCAGACGACAGACAAGAGTTTTTCGTGTAAGGCGCGGAACGCCTGAAAACGAACACCCTGCAACAAAAGGAATGATGCATGGGAGGGAAGTGAGGGTTATGATCTGGGGAATGTTTTCCTGCTATTCCGTCGGTAATTTCGTGACTCTGAAAGGCAAGTGGATCAACACAAGTATATTATCCTTGTGAACCATGTCCACCACTACAAGCTTCTCCATGGCATGGTGGCATCTACAGGAAGGATAGTGACTCCCGTGGTTCAAAGAGCTGCTGCATGAGCTTACAGTCTCCCCTGCCCACAAACTCCTTGGTTTAAACCCAGTCGAGAATCTGTATGACCATCTTGATCGGGCTGCTCGCGCCATGGATCCTCAACCGAGAAATCTAGCGCAGTTGCACACGGACCAGCTGCGCGGTTGAAGGCGCTATGTCACGAACTGCGGCCCCCTCCCGTCGGAAGTTCTAGTCCTCCCTCGGGCATGGGTGAGTGTGTTGTTCTTAACGTAAGTTACTTTAAGTTAGTTTAAGTAGTGTGTAAGTCTAGGGACCGATGACCTCAGCAGTTTGGTCCCTTAGAAATTCACACACATTTGAACATTTTAGCCCACGGCACATTCCTGTTAGTGCCCTCCAAAACCACACTGACTCTCTTCCTGCACGTCTCATGCTGCAGAAGGTGGCAATTCAGGTTCATGCCAGGTGGACACATTAATGAGATGTGACAGTGTATATTCCATAAAGGGACAAAATAATCAAATCAGGCTCTTTGTAATTATAAAAAAATTCTTTTCAGGCAGCAAGGACTGTTTTAATTTCTCTAATGCTTAATCGTTTTCTGGATCACCAGTCTCATCTTCAAATGGTACATCTAATCGATGTTAGAAATTCTTTTCCCGATGCATTGAAGATTCATACTAGAAACTGCTAATTTCGGGAAACCGAATTCTTGTGTGGTCTGCGATATACTATGACTCATGCATTCTTCATCACTTATTGCCACTGTGTGTAGCTGACTGCTCAGGCATCATATCTACAGACGCGGCGTACGACACATCTACCTTCAGAAATCGGACGTAATACGTATCTTTGAATGAGGCACCTGTCCCCATGGCTTTCTACCACTCTATTTAGTAAGTCATATTCTTTTACAAAAATTATTATTTTATTAAAATTTGTTCGTGACTCTAAGACCAGTCAGAAAATCCAGGTTTTTACGCTCTGAATGCTACAATTGTTACAATTTTCAGAGCTATTTCGATCTAAACTTTTCATTCCCATCTGTGGGAGCTTCTTCTCAGCCGACATGGCTTCGATTAAGTGCACACGGCGTGTCTCTGCTGAGTGAGTCGAACATTCAGTTTTGAGGCATATTTGAATGATAAGCTTTGACTAATACGTTACATCTGCATTTTTTTAAAAATACGTCTTCGTTACTGAGGTGATCATGACGATACCGAAACGCATCATATAAAGCAAAATTAAAAATAAAATTATTGCAACGTAGACAATAATTCTGTGTATAATAGCTGGAATTTTAGGTAGCCGACGTTGGGCAGATGAATTTGTAATTGAGATAAACTGGGGTGAACTTAGGTATTTGTCCACAGAAATTCTCCACCATACTTACCATAGCTAAATTTAGTGAACCATACCTTCCTAAAGATTCATATCCCTTTTATGTCACTGTTGTATTATTGTCTGGTCAATGCGGTGAAAATGTTTTCTACGTAATGTTCAAAGAAGCGTTCGTAAGCTGACCCGTCTAACGGAAAGAATCTTCGAAACTGACCCCACAAATGCATAGCCATAACCATGGGTTCACACGCACTGAAACGCAGCGTCCAAATTCTCTAGTGTTTTTCGTGGTGCTTCCCTCGAAGGACAGTGAAATACGCCATCAACATCGAGCCGTTACAGAGGAACCACTATCTCGTCTCAGTGACAGGACCTTGCATCCCCATGCCATTGTTCGTTCACCTTTCTTCTACCTTTAGGAGCAGTTCTTTCATCAAAGTTGCAAACGTCGCCCTGGATCTGTATCTGCTAATTGTATACTTTTGCTCTCCTCTTATGTAAAATAATAGCGAATTTATGGAGCCGCCTTATAATAATGAAATTAGTTTCGCCAATCATTTCTTCATCAGCAACGGTATCTCTTCTAAACGGACATTACAATTAGGAAGATACATTTTAGAAAGAAGCTCAAATGACATTCTGTCACAGTCTTAGAAGTGCACACTTGTCGCTGTGACGAGGTACAAGTGGTCGTGAGCGGACATCAACCAACGACACTGACGTACGTCATGGTAGTGAACTGGTGTATATGTGCCAGTCGTGTGCAATCGGCGCAGCAACAAGATCTATGTGGAGACGTCACAAGTTATCAGGCTTAGGCACGCTGATGGTGCCATAATGTCATATGATATAACATTTGGGGGGGTAACTCTTCAAGTCAAACAAAAGTTTTCAGAGTCCAAAAGCGTGTAATACGTATTATTTGTGTAGTAAATTCACGTACGTCCTGTAGAAACCTCTTCAAAGAACTGGGTATACTAACTACTGCCTCTCAGTATATTTACTCCTTAATGAAATTTGTCCTAAATGATATATCTCTTTTTCCAACAAAAAGCTCAGTTCATACATTCAATACCAGGAACAAAAATGATCTTCACAAGGACTTAAAAGCACTTACTTTAGTTCAAAAAGGGGTCCACTACTCAGGAACACTTATCTTCAATAATCTGCCAGTAAACCTAGAAAATTTAGTTACAAATAAAGATCAGTTTACTAGTGGCCAACTCCTTCTACTCCATTAACGAATTTTTTAATAGAAACAGTTGATGTATTGTATATACTCATACTATTAGTATTGTTATTTCAGCTTAAAAATGATGTATAGTATATACTAATACTATTAGTATTGTTATTTCAGCTTAAAAAAAGTGACATGTTCCACATCCACGAGGATCTACTCAGTTCGGAGCTATGGAACGAAAAACTAATCTAATCTAATCTAATCTAATGGTCGCACCTTACCACGAAGGTCTTGGGAAAAAGTGTCATGCGTTGTCAATGAAAATCGATTTCAAACCCGACAGGAATTGCTGCTGGCAGTGAATGCCAGCTCATCTGAACCAGCTTCCAAGTGAACATTACGAAGGGAACTGATAAATATTTTGGAGTCTGGTACATTGTAAGAGATCATTACTCACAATGGCACATGAAGTTTCATACCTTTAATGGCCGAAACAGGAATTATACACTATCTAACAGGAAGAGTGTAGTGAGTTCCAACGAATCGCGATGTTATCTATTCTGAAATGCTGCAAGACGTGTAGAGTCTAGAGCGTCTACGGCGCAGTGAGGCGTCTGGCCCACAGTTTGTGAAGTGTGTAGATCAGACAGCAGGTGGTGATGAGTTGGGACTATTTTTCCTTCTATGACTTGAAGCCACTCATTGAGGTTATCGTACATAGTAACCAAAATTTTTATTTCAAAATTGCCAGTGACAAAGTGTGGCCCTTTGGTCTACATCTTCTTGATATGCAAGCTGTACCCATCTTCAAAGAAAGAAACAGTGGTGCTTACAGGATTGCACACATAAGTTCTCGTTTGGCGAACACTTAGAAACCTCATCGAACCTCGAAGGGCCCGCTAAATCAGTCTGTTTTACTCTCACAGAAATTGTATGGGAGTAACTGGAAGAGTAGGTACGACATAGCAGTTGATATGTCTACAGAAACTAATCATCAGTGGATGACTCCAACGGGAAACAGCATGCCTGAAGTACCTGCTCCCGAAATAACGTCGTTATCAAAGCTAAAGGCGATGCTACATAGTGCTAACTCTGTGTCTTCTAGCTCTGAGCACAACTTGATCTGTGTGCTCATATTCCTTCTAAACCTTGTTGTAACTAGTTGCAAGCTGTTATGTTTCAGTGCGGCACGTTTTAGTTCCTCTGAAAGTTAAAGGCCACAACAGCGTTCCATGTTGTATTTCTGTATACACCACAGAATGTGTGTAGTGGCTGTCTAATGTTATTGAGATTTACTATTAGCTTTATTTATCTCTCTTTATGTCGAAATTATGTACTCAAGACGTCTGTTGGAATGTTCAATCGAGCCTTGACAGATAACACTATGTGTTACGTTTTGTTCGAGGTTTACCTGCTGACCGCTTCGGAGACTTATTTGTAAGTAAAAACAAAGAACACATATGAATCACGTTACATAAAAAAATTATTCACGATGTGAAAACTGAGTTATCTTAGTTCTCAAATGATACTTCCAGAACTTGAGAACAGGTACACGATTATACTGAATCGAGCTCATTTCAAAATTACTACAAGAGTGAAATACTGAATAACAAAGTGCGGGAAGAGTAGCTCAGAACGAAATTTGGGAAAAACGAATATAATGGCACTCTAAGACAACATACCTGTTTGGAAAAGATTTTGAGCAAGTACGGCCTATTTTAGTAGACTGCGTCACTTTTCACTATACTCGTGACACACGTAGCATCAGTGATTCAGAAGCCAGGTGGTGTAGCGCGTATTTCACTCGCACAACAAGCAGCGATAAATCACGTGGGGCACTAAAGGTGTCAGCAGCTGCGAGGTTGTCTGGAGTTGTCTTCCACTTTCGCGATTGATTTACGATGCATGAACATTCCATTGTATCCAAATCAGAATAATTTGTTTCGCGGAACGTTTACCACACACCTCAAACAGAGCTAATAAGCGGTAAGTCTCTGCATACTCAGAAACTGGTCCCAGCCGCAGTTTCCTGGCTCTTTATAACAATAACAGAAAGGAATGCTTTTACATGTTTTACCACTATCTGCCTTCACTGATACGCATACCGAGAGATTCTCTCAAACCGCTCCTATTCAAATGAATATTTTCTTAATGTACTTAACCATTCCGTTCAGTCGAACAATTAACTAATATGCTAGTAAATACAAACTAAAGTATCAACTGTGCAAATGCTAGCTATTATTTTTGCGTCATCACTGGTTTCAGTGCTTTAATGCGGCCCGCTAAGATTTCCCTCTCACGTTTATCGTAACAGAACAGCTCTACATATAGCATCTTTATTTGTGTATATATATTTAAGTCTCCGTCTTCCACAATTCTTGCACTCTACGGCTCACTCTAGTGGTCATACCACTGAATTTATTCCCTGATCTCATAACACTAAACCCATCATCTCCATTCATTTTCCAGACCATATTTTGAACAAATTCTCTTCCTCGTTGAATTTTAAGGGACTATCCTCATTACCATATCAGTCAGCTTATTTTTTAGCGTATTACTTCAACACTACATGTCAAATGTTTAAATTCTCTTCTTATTCGGTTTTCCCACACTCCACGATTTGCCTCCACGCAATGACATACGCGATACCTACATTCTAAAATCGTTTTCAAGTGCAAACGTTTGTTACTAGTGACCTGGTCTGGCGAGGAACACTCTGTTTGCTTCGGCTAGTCTGCCTCTTACATCTTCATTGTTTCATTTATCGAGTGCTATTTTCCTTTCAGAGTAAATAAATTCCTTGATTTCGTCAGGTAATTGGTCCCAAATTTAAAGCATCGCAAAATCCATAAATTTGGCGAAGCTTTACCGAAGCTTGAAATACAGCGCGAATTTCAACGTGGAATCGTTTGAATAGTTCCCACAACGAAACTCTGTCTCGATATGTAGCAGAAAATGAAAAGAGAGTCTGCTCGTATGTGAAGCAGTTCAGTGGCAAGACACAATCAATACTTTCACGGTATGACAGCTATAGCAGTGCCATGAAAGCCGAGTTATTAAGTATTGTTTGCCGAAGTTCCCTCACAAAAGCAGACGAAGAAGGAACTCCATAATTCGAATACAGAACTGCTGCCTGCATCAGTAACTTAGAGGTAGATATCCTCGGTGTACCAAAGCAGCTTAAATCAACCAAAACAACAAGAACAAATCCTCTGGTTCACATTATATGGCAATCAGGTTCCTTTCGGAGTATGCTGATATAATAGCTCAGCACATAGCAATCATTTACAACCTCTTGGTAGTACAAAGATCCGTACCCAAAAGCTTGAAAGATGCACAAGTCGCAACAATACTCAGGAAGGAGGAATAAGCCGATGAATTACAGATCCATATCAGTACCATCGAATCGCAGTAGGATTTTGGAATACATATTGTGTTCGAACATTACGAATTACCTCGAAGAACACTTTCTGTTAACACATAGTAAGCATGGATTCAGAAAATAGGGTTCTTGTGAACGAGCTCTTTGTTTTCTCGAAGTAATGAGTGTTATCGGCATGGGGATCATAAATTCATTTCCTATTTCTATGTTTCCAAAAGGCTTTTGATACCTTTTCTCACAGGCGGTTGCTAATCAAATTGTGTGCCTATGGAGTTTCGTTTCACTAGTGCTACTGGATTCTCCTCTTCCGTTTCTAATCTATATAAATAATTTAGGAGACAATCTGAGCAACGATCTTAAATTGTTTGCACATGGTGAGGTCACTCATGGTCTAGTAAAGGCAACAGAATATGATAACCAATTCTAAAATCAATAAGACAAGATATCAATATTGTGCGAAAAGTGGCAATTGACTCTAAATAATGAAAAGTGTAATGTGATCCACGTCAGTTCTAAAGACAAGGGAAATCATACGATTCTACAGCCTTGTCAGTTCAACCAAATATCCACGGATAACAATTGCGAACTACTTAAATTTGACCGATCACGTAGATAATGTCGTGGGGAAGGCGAAACAAAGACTTCGTTTCATTGGCAAAACACCTGGAAAATGCAACATGTCAAGTAAACAGACTCCTTGCAGTGCGGCTGTCTGTTCTCTTCTAGAGTACTGCTGAAGCACAGTTTGCTACTAATCACATTTCGTTTGATATTAATTTACATTCTTCGCTCACAGAACCGTTTCATTGAAAGTCACATAAATATTCCTCTCATTCACAGAGGACATCAGTGTTATGGCCGATTCTTATCTTTAATACATTTTAAATTTACATTTCATTTTCGCTTTAGAGTGTTGACATGTCTTCAAATTATCTTTCAGCTCTTTGACTCTGATTCATCTTTGTACGATAGAAACATTAAAAGAAAGATTTGCACATACTTGTATCTCTTATTAATTACTTTCAAACTAATATGTTATTACTTGATAAGTGGAAACTGTGCGTAACAGAACTTCTGGGTACCAAGGTGAAAGTAAGTGCTTTTAAATTACAATTACAATTTCTGATCTAGAACTGACGTTGCCACCCTACTTTTAAACACGAACGTAACTCGGCGTAACTTGATGTGTGTGCTACTAAGTAACTTGAAACATATCGAAATTTAAAAGAAAGAATGGTTATCAATACTGCTCACAATGGCTTTGTCGTGAAACAGTCACACACAATGGTAAACTGTCACGTAATGTAAATGAGCCGCGTTATGAAGAAACATGTGTTGAATTTATATGAACTTTTGTTACTGAAAACTGTTTCTAATGTTCTCATAAAGGTTTGGTTAGTGCCTACACTGCTCAGTCTGCAGTGCTGAGCTGAAACAAATCACTGCGCCGCAGTTTTCCTTTTTATTTTATTTTCTAAGCAAATTAAACTGTGTGTCCCTTTATAAAAGATGATGATCACTGCGTACGCAATGGCGCAAGGCGTGACCTTGCAGCTTTTTACTAAATAGATATTTCATTTAAACTATGAGTATAAGCTTTAGAAAGTGTTCCGTAAATAAGTAAGAGGGCATTTTGCAATTAGATTAAAACCCTTTAATAACACAGAACAAGAACTCGAATTGACATAAGCTATTACCTATTCACATCATTGTCATACACCATCAAGAATACTTTTATACAAAACTAAGATTTAGTCCCTTTCACTGTTAATGAAATATCTTTTAATTTATCTTGTGAGGGGAAACGAATTATAATGCTGCACACATGACTGATAATTCTCCCTGGATACAAATACGTAGGTATTGTTTAACACAGTGAAATATTTACACTACAACAATTACGCAACTAGCGCTTGTAACGAAATAACTCAATGAAAATAATATTTTTTTTAAAGTGCCGTCTTCTCTACACAGTCTTCTCCAAAATCATTCTGTATCCTCAAATTAAACATCATGGAACATCTCAAATAAAAAGCTCCGTGCGGCGCACCCGCCATCCAAGCTCCTGACTCTACCATGACGTAACGCTCTATCGCGCTCTCTGGCTGACATCTGCTACCGCCTCCTACCCTCGCCCGATCTCTCTAAGCAATAGCACTTCAACCTTTGGTTGTCAAAGGACACCTGTCACTCATGTGATCGGCAGTTAGATGCTACGCTTGGTAAACATTCCAAATAAACTGTCACATATACCAAACAAACTGTCATTTCTCACGATTTTATAACCATTTCTCCCACTATACAGACTTTTCAGCTGTTAAAACTGCCCTTTGCACTGACGATAAGTGAGTTCTCAGTCCACAACCTCCAATATTCTTCCATCACAGTCGAAATACCCAGGTCCCGGGAATTTGGCGTACTTCCAACAACAGTACTCAAGATTCAGGATCTTGCCAGAACCTACAGATTTTAACCCTGTCGTGCAGATTTTCACTGCAGAGGGCAGCTATGAATGGTCATTTCTGCGGCGTTTCCCGTGTCATGAGTCTGCAACTGTACGCAGGGCATAACACCAGTAAGGAGTGCCCACCGCATGGATCGTGTGCATTTGCAGCCTCAGGACTGATTGGAAACGCCAGAGAAGCGACCATTAACAGCTGTCTACTATAGTGGACACTATTTGCCACAAGGTTAATTAGATACTAACATGTAAACATCTTCCACTACGCTGCAATAGATACACTGATGGTTACACATTATGACCACTGCCCACTGCGAGATAGAATTCCGGCTGAAGGCGTCGCGGCACGTGACACGGCCAGGATGGTATATAAGCGGAGCAGAGGGGGGTGGGGGATCATTCTAACGGCGATAGAGATGGGCGATGGGAGATCCACTGACATAAGTAACTTTGCTAAAAGACAGGTGATTATGGCGCAGATTGTTATGGTCCGACGCCTGTGAATAAGCATTTCGGAAATGGCGAAACTGGCCGGCTGTTCGTGTGACTCTGTTGTGGGTAAATGTTGAAAGTGGTTCATGGACTGTGAAGTCACGGCTAGCCGACAGGATGTCTCAAGACAGAAGGTGACGTTCGGAGTGGGTCCATTCTGTAAAGCAGGATAGGCGGCGATCTATGGTAGATCTGACGACGGAATAAAGTACTTGTGTTTCGGGACATACTGTTCCGCGCATGAACAAGGGGTTCCGGAGCAAACGACCTCCTGTGTTGCCACGTTGACCCAACGACACCGAACAGTTACGACAGCAGTTGACACGGGGTCACCGAGACCGAACCTTGGATGTACACAAACGTGTAACCTGATCGGTTGTATTATCCTTACACATCGGGTCGATGGTCGTGTCTCTGCACCCGTCATCTAGGCGAACTGCTGCTCGTAACTTTTACAGCACCACGAACACTGGCCGGTAGTTGCAGTATTGTACTACGGGTTGGAACTTATCTGCGCTTTCATAGGACCTGTGGTAGCAATAGAAGGTGCCATGACAGTTGTGGACTATGCAAACATCATTGCAGATCACTTGCGACCCTTCACGGTTGACATCTCCCCCTCCCCCCCCCCCCACCCCCACCCCCACCCCCCGACGGCGAGATATCTTCCAGCAGGTCAGCCATGTCACAAAGCCAGAATCGTGAAACAGTTGTTTTAGGAGCACGTAATGAGTGAACTCGGGTTCATGTTTTCGCCACTAAATTTGCCTGATCTGACGCCGATAGAACACATGTACCACCCGATTGCGCACTGTTTCCGCGCCCACAAATAGCTAGCTCATAATGTACGGCAAATTGCGTGACCTGTGCGTACACATCCAGTACTACGTACGTAGGGAAACCTACCAAGGACTTGACGAATAATTGCGTATCATTACCAGGATGACGCTTCTGTACTGTTTTTCAAGATGGACCAGCAGCCTACTAATAGGTGATTTTAATGTTTCGGCTCATCAGTGTAGATCTTTTAAATAAAATAAAACCTATAACGACTGAACCTATAATAAATTCCTGCTGTGAGAAAGGCGTGTTGTTTCGCAAAAGTGATGTAAAATTTAATGAGCTTCCCTGCTTACAGTGTACCCCATCTCTCGTGCAATTCCCCGATCACTCTCCCTACCTTTGTTCGTTACTGGATAGTAAGAAAGAGGATATGGTGTGACTTCCTTAAGCGAAACTGTTTCGGTGGATGCAATTAAGTTTTTCTTAAATTTTAACCGTTTTCAGTTACTCAAATCTGTATAAGTTCTTACTCGTCAAATACATGCGGCACGAATATTTCTTAAACTATCTTACTCGTAGGTATATCTCTCATTGGACGGTACTCGCCACCATGGCTACAAAATCATATGTAATAAATATGGGATAAGACACGCATAAAGCACAGAGAATGGTAACTGATTATGCGGACACCAATGCTCTAGCATCCACTATTCAACAAAAATGTGTCTTAACGTCTGTGTGGGAAGACACAGTAGTGTGACCTTGGTTCTCACTACGGTAATCTAGAAGTCCTGAACAATATCAGAGATGATTACAAATTGCTTAACTATTTAGCAACGCTACACTTTCACTAATACTAGAATTAATTATATCTACATCTACATACACACTCCTCAAGCCACCGTACAGTGCCTGCCGGAGAGTACCATGTACCACTACCAGTCATTTCCTTTCCTGGTCCACATGCAAAGAAAGCGAAGGAGAAACGACTGTCTAAAAGCCTCCGAACGAGCCCTATTTTTCGCATCTTCGTGGCCCTTACGTTAAATGTAAAAGATCTTCTTAAAAATGTAATTTCCAGTTTCTATCCTTTATGTGTTTCCAAGTGTGAAAGTATCCAGTACGATTGGTAGTTTCATTATGCAGCACGTCACGCCTTCTTAACGTTTAGGAGTCATTAAAAACTTAACCAAAGCGGCAGCCGAATTGCGAGTGCTCATTGTTTATTCACCAGAGAATTGGGTCGCCATCGCCGTTTACCTATTCAGGCTGCTACATAAAAGCTCAGGTCTGTGCTGAACAGTCAGAAATTTGAAAAATTTGGAGGCGAACATTCTTCAGGCTTCGCACATACAGGGTGTTTCAAAAATGATCGGTATATTTGAAACGGCAATAAAAACTAAACGAGCAGCGATAGAAATACACCGTTTGTTGCAATATGCTTGGGACAACAGTACATTTTCAGGCGGACAATCTTTCGAAATTACAGTACTTACAATTTTCAACAACAGATGGCGCTGCAAGTGATGTGAAAGATGTAGAAGACAACGCAGTCTGTGGGTGCGCCATTCTGTACGTCGTCTTTCTGCTGTAAGCGTGTGCTGTTCACAACGTGCAAGTGTGCTGTAGACAACATGGTTTATTCCTTAGAACAGAGGATTTTTCTGGTGTTGGAATTCCACCGCCTAGAACACAGTGTTGTTGCAACAAGACGAAGTTTTCAACGGAGGTTTAATGTAACCAAAGGACCGAAAAGCGATACAATAAAGGATCTGTTTGAAAAATTTCAACGGACTGGGGACGTGACGGATGAACGTGCTGGAAAGGTAGGGCGACCGCGTACGGCAACCACAGAGGGCAACGCGCAACTAGTGCAGCAGGTGATCCAACAGCGGCCTCGGGTTTCCGTTCGCCGTGTTGCAGCTGCGGTCCAAATGACGCCAACGTCCACGTATCGTCTCATGCGCCAGAGTTTACACCTCTATCCATACAAAATTCAAACGCGGCAACCCCTCAGCGCCGCTACCATTGCTGCACGCGAGACACTCGCTAACGATATAGTGCACAGGATTTATGACGGCGATATGCATGTGGGCAGCATTTGGTTTACTGACGAAGCTTATTTTTACCTGGACGGCTTCGTCAATAAACAGAACTGGCCCATATGGGGAACCGAAAAGCCCCATGTTGCAGTCCCATCGTCCCTGCATCCTCAAAAAGTACTGGTCTGGGCCGCCATTTCTTCCAAAGGAATCATTGGCCCATTTTTCAGATCCGAAACGATTACTGCATCACGCTATCTGGACATTCTTCGTGAATTTGTGGCGGTACAAACTGCCTTAGACGACACTGCGAACACCTCGTGGTTTATGCAAGATGGTGCCCGGCCACATCGCACGGCCGACGTCTTTAATTTCCTGAATGAATATTTCGATGATCGTGTGATTGCTTTGTGCTATCCGAAACATACAGGAGGCGGCGTGGATTGGCCTCCCTATTCGCCAGACATGAACCCCTGTGACTTCTTTCTGTGGGGACACTTGAAAGACCAGGTGTACCGCCAGAATCCAGAAACAATTGAACAGCTGAAGCAGTACATCTCATCTGCATGTGAAGCCATTCCGCCAGACACGTTGTCAAAGGTTTCGGGTAATTTCATTCAGAGACTACGCCATATTATTGCTACGCATGGTGGATATGTGGAAAATATCGTACTATAGAGTTTCCCAGACCGCAGCGCCATCTGTTGTTGAAAATTGTAACTACTGTAATTTCGAAAGTTTGTCAGCCTGAAAATGTACTGTAGTCCCAAGCATATTGCAACAAACGGTGTATTTCTATCGCTGCTCGTTTAGTTTTTATTGCCGTTTCAAATATACCGGTCATTTTTGAAACACCCTGTAAAACGCCACTAATGTTGGACAGAGTGATGAACAATTGGAGCCATCGTGTGCGTCAATGTGTTCGAAGCCGTGGTGGACTTTTGAACGGTATTTTGTTCAGAATATAACTGCAATGCTTAAGCTTCAAAATGAAGCACAGTTAACTTTGATAACCTAAGTGGTATTTTCCTTCAAATTTTAAAAATTATAACTCTTAACGAAAGATCTTGATCGTTAGTGACAGTAGAGTCGTTCTGCAGTCGGCCTCAGATGCCGGTTCTCTAAATTTCTACAACAATGCCTTACGAAAGAAAACGTCGTCTTTCCTGTAGTAATTTTCATTTGAGTACATGTATGACGAATCCACGAGCATGACTTTAAATTGCTTCGATATGTTCCTTTGATCCGACGTGGTGGGGATCCCAGGCACTCAAGATGGGTCGCACTATTGTTCTCTACGCCGTCTCCTTTATAAGCGAACTACGCTTTCCCATAATTCTCCCAATAAAACGAAGTCAAACATTCGCCTTCCCTACATCCAACCTGGAGTGCTCATTCTGTTTCATATTGCTTTGGAACGTTAAGCCTGTGCATTCGCTAGTTGTGACTGTGTCAAGATGTACCCTTCTAATGCCGTATCCGAACGTTAGAAGATTGCTTCTCCTACTCATCACCATCAACTTTATTTTTCTACACTTAGAGCTAGCTGCCATACATCACACGAACTAGAAATTCTGTCGAAGTCATCTTGTGTCCAGGGGACTGACGACCTCAGATGTTAAGTCCCATAGTTCTTAGAGCCATTTGAACCATCATCTTGTGTGGTAGTACAGTCACTCAGCGACAACACTCTCCCGTAGACCACAGCGTCATCAGTAGACAGCAGTAAACCGGTGCTCACCCTGTTCGTCAGATCACTTATGTAGATAGAGAATAAAATCGGTCTTATCACACTTCCCCGGGACACTCCTGACGTTACCCTTGTCTCTGACGAACACTCGGCATCGAGGACACTCTTATATCTGTAAAGCTATTTTCGGATTTTCGTCGCTACCTGTTGCCCTCCATCCATGCTTTGTAGGATACCATGCGAGGAAGGGGCAAATTGAGTTTCGCAAGCACGATGCTTTCTAAATCCGTCCTGACTTGTGGACAGAAGCTTTTCTGTCTCAAGGAAGTTTATTATATTCGAACTCAGAGTATGTTCAAGAATTCTGTAATTATGCGGGTCTGTCGATTTACCTTTCATGTACACAGGAGCCATCTGCGTTTTCTCCAATCACTTAGGGCTTTGCGCTGGGCGAGAGATTCGCAATAAATGCAATTTAAATAAGGAACCCATGCTGCAGATTACTCCATTTGGATCTCGTGAGTTATTTGTTTTCAGAACTTTTCGTTATCATTCCACGATCTTGAAGTTTGTAGTATGCACCTCTGAATTTGATATTACACACTACAATCAGGAAGAGTTTTTAGCAAAAAATAGTTATTTAATTTCAACATACATGCTTACAGTATTTATATATATATTATGACGTTGTTAGATTACTTACCCGCCTCTACATTCAAAACATATGCAGTGTTGGTCACTTCAAATAATGATGGTAGAGAATATTTTCGTCTTTAGTGTGAAATGGACAGGTTCGTTCCATCCACTACAACACACGACACATTAACAGAGATGAGCTTCATAATGTGTCAGAAGAAAGTAACGGCAAACCACCTCCAACACGAAATTCGCCAGAATGACAATGTAGAATTGCCTCATCTGTCCTTAAAGTATTTCCCGAATTTGGAAATGACTCTAACTACACTAGATTTCTGACAGGTATATACTGAGGGAAATCATGTGTCAGGTGTATACTACCGGCGTAAGGTTGCCTGGAAGTTTAAGGACTGGATCTAATAAGGATTGAACGTCATTCCTACGAAGACTTTTATTAACACTTACCAGCAAACAGGCTTTACCAACTAGGCGAACAGCATCTTGACGTATTAAGACCAAAATGTTAAAAAATTACTTAAGAGCAATTACTCATAGTAGACCAACAATTAATCAAATATTTCAGTGAAACCAAACAATAAAAGGTTGTTGTGTTAATTCAGATACTTTCTCACTTTAAATTTACAACAAATGTTAATCTCTTTCCAGAAATATACAACTAGTTACTATTATTGAAGTATTTAATAAGAGAAGCAAGATAATATTTAACCAGCTGAAGCTACATAACAATCTCGTAGAAGCTTCTAAGAGAACAGTCTTCAGATAGATAGTTCACAAATATTTGTTGAAGGTGTTTCACTAAAATGCAACAAATAATTGTGGTTTACTTAACAAGAAGTTCACTAACAAGAAATAAACAAACAATTAAAGCTGCTCCGTATGAAACCACCACACTCCGGGCAATGTGGTCAGGACGAACGGACGCGACATTACCTACAAGGGAAACTCCTTATGACGCCCCACTCAGATCTAGTGGTAAGATGGCCCATTGGGTAGCCCGTCAAAAACTGAATACAGATCAAGCATGAAAACAGGAAGAAGGTGCACCGGCCTGTAAAAAAAAAAAAAAAAAGGAGCAAAATAGAAACAGCGACAGGTACAAGATCAATATATGTAGCATTGAGCTGTTTTAGAGGACCGCGGTGTCGTGGATCTGAGGTCACGGTCTGCTGTTCGAAGGGGGAGATCCGGTTTCAGATCTCTTCGTACCATTCTTTCTTCTTTTTTCACAAAATTATGAACTGTCTGTCTGGCCACTGACGTGTCTGTTCGATATACTGAAAGTTGTGTCTTTGTCGTTGTGCAATATCCGTTTGCAACAGCGACATGTAACGAAGGGACCTCCAGACGTATGTACCTGCTATTCTTTCTACACAAGCACTACATGTCAAGCCTCTTGTGTTCCATTTTGGAAGTGTTGATTGCGCAATTCCTTCGTTGTAACATAATTCACGACTTTATATTTGTTGTTTTCATTTCTGTGACAGTTCTATGAGCCAACTCACCTGCTCTCACTGATCATAACTTTTACTTGCGATCGTAATACAGCCATACTACACCAATCTGTAATATGACAATTGCCAAGACTGTAGAAAGAGAACAGGTGCATCAATGACCGGACGGACAGTTCACAAATTTGTGGAAAAATAAAATACAGGCAGGAGGGAAATTTGAACACGGATCTCCGACTTTGTAGGCACAACCACGAAGCTCCTCGATATTGCACATCTTGAGCTTGGACAGTTGACTGTTTCTATTTTGCTACTTTTTTCAAAGTTCGCTACACGCTCTTCTTGTTTTCATGTTTGATTTGTGTTCACTTTTTCACGGGCTATTTACTGGCTCACTTTACACCTAAATCTGAGGCGTACGATGGGTGGGGTCGGGGTGCGGGATGGGGGAGGGGGGTTGCAATGGAGCATTTCCTTTGTTGGAGTAGGCACGATATGTTGCTCGCGGCACTCTTTTTCTAAGCGACCAGTGGGAACACGCAGAAAGGCACAAACATACAATGTTAGCCTTACGAACAGAGAGACAATTTTTATGTAAAACGTTTAAAAATGTAAGTCATCAAATTATACACTGGCATCGCAGACTAAACAGTTGTGAAAAGTTACTAAAAGATAATAAGGTAAATGGCCAATACAACCACCCCACTTACACCTGATAGCGAAGGGGTTCAGCGACCAATCGAATTCGGCTTCAGATCGTGCTACATAGGTGGAAAAGAGACTCGAACGGCTGGCTAATGAACCTCACCTGCGTAAATACAATCTTGGCTTGAAATATATCCCACCAAAATAAATGCGACAAGATTTTAACGTCCTAAGTAATGACGCGTTAAACGTTAAAATTGTTTACAAAACCCCAATAATTTCAATCACATCAAGTAACAATTGTAAGAAAATTACTAAAGGGAGGCTATTATGTTTTGATAATAGCGACATGATCCTGAAATCACCTGGTCAGATACAGGAACAGAGAACAACAGAAGGCTGGGCAGAATCCGATACAGAAGCAGCAGGACACAAACACGCGCTGGAAGCGGACCAGTCGCAATTATCACGCTCACAGTGATCAGTCTTTACGAATTCCGCTTGGTCTCGGGTCCGAATCAACGAACTAAAGGCAGCCCACAGACCAGAGAAAGCCGCTGTGCGATGGCAGACAGTGGAAAACGTGGAGCCGCCATATGATGTGTGAATGACGACGATCCAGCGTTTGCCTGCAGGCCTGGTCCACTCCCGTTGCCGGTGCAGACACCACGGCTTCGACAGTTATATTAGTTAGTGGGGCGCTGAACATCTTTCTATTTGCAGTCTCGCCATTGACCGAATGATGATGAGACTATGAGGACAACACAAACACCCGGCCCCCGGCGCAGAAAATCCCCGAGTCGGCCGGGAATCGAATCTGGTACCCCGTGATCCAGAGATAGCAACGCTAGCCACTACACCACGAGCTGAGGACCCCTCAAGTTCGGAAGATCCTTAGGCAGACCAATTTGAAAGACACACAGGTGCTAGAACAAACAGCCCCTCATACTCCGCTGTCCGAGCTGCTTGTTCACGACGTGCAAACGGCTTCTTTAAAAGCTGACCAATGAAATCGATTGTATTTCCATTTCTGTATTCGTAGTGCGTAACTACAAATATTTTGTAGAAGGCCAACTTCTATCGCTGTATGACGATTAAGGCGCCAGGTAACGTACCACGCAGACTAAACTTAGCACATAAAAGCAACTAAGTTTCGACTCAGAATGGAAGCCTACACCTCCTCCGTGTTAACCAAAAACGCTATTAACTGCTGTAGCTGCACAACACTACTACATTCTGCTGACAGCGGTAGTTACCATACATGTGATTACAGGGTTGCCAGACTGCCAATCTTTAATGTGCATTTACTGCCCGAAATACGCGCAGGACGAAATTTTGTGACAGACGTTTTTGTATTGCTAGTATGTGAGGAATCGTTTAGCGAAGTGCGAGTGCGCGAATTTTTCCACTTCCTATATGCTGAGGGAGATAGTGTGTCACTGATTAAAGGTATTCGAAGCATAACTATAGTATTCGCCCGGGAATATACTGCTCCGCATAACTGGTAGGCATTGTGGGCTGCCGCCTCTCCAGGAGCAAACATGTAAACCGATCGCAGCGATATAACTCACAGAGCTGTCCCCAAGCACTCTGCCAGGGCTGTTTCACACAGGCTCCACAGCGTCGGGCGGCGCCAGTCCCGCCAATAGGTAGCCTGTCTATCGTGCTGCAGTCATAGCTACCACTATTTTACGTTAGGTCGCGTCGCCACTCAGCGCTACTCTGGTATCCCTCTGCTGGAGGGTATTTGGACCGCTGTGGTTAGTACACACTCTGAGCTTCAGGCCGGCAGCACTAGTAGTCCAACGATCGGAGTCATCGCCCTCGTCTTGAGCGTCTGTCGACGAGGCTACGCTGGAGCACTGTCCGCCGCTCCCAGGCGCCACGACTCGCCGCAAGTCGCTCACTGGCGACCGCTGTCGTCGATCCTTCGTCTCCGGCATCCGCCGACTACTAAAGCTTCTCCCGCATCTGGCGATCACCAACTTGACCGACATGTTTAACGGACAGACTCGATCGCAGAAATTTCACACACAGTGGAAATACGCAGACGTTATTACGATCGCGAAACCAGGAAAAAAAAATCGGTGTTCCCGCAACACTGCAGACCAGTTAGTCTACGACCTACTCTCAGTAAACTCTACGAGTGCCTCCTACTCACATCCTTACAGGAGCATATCACAAGAGAGCAGATACTGCCGAAATTCCAGTTAGGCTTCCACCAAAGACATTCAGTCCCCCAGCAATTTACCAGTGTGGCTGAAGCGGTCACAGACAGCTTCAATCGAAAAGGCTACTGCGGCCTTGTCTTATTAGACGTAGCGAAAGTCTTCGACTAGTCTGGCACACCGGGCTACTACACAAGATGTACTCTTCAAAAAAATTCGGGCCTCACTCACGCACTCTCATCTATATTTTCCCCTCTTTTGGGAAGTTTGTAGGGGAGTTTGTAGCCTTTCGGCTTTTACTCCACTTTTTTACTTGTGTGTGTGATTATTATTGTGATTTTTGGGTATCTGCGTGATGTAATGAATGTTCTGTGTGTGTCTGGTACTTGCCTGAGGTTGGCAAGATGAATGATGTTATGGGGGAGGGAGGATGATTAGGGATTGGATATAGGGATTTTCTCTTCGACTTATTCGTCGAAGATCGTCATTGGGCGTTTGTGCTTGTCGCGGGACATGTGATACCGACCTAGGGAGTGGATGAGGACGTTTCCTGATCTGGAAGAGCTTTCGTAGAAAGCCCTTGCCAGATCTTGGAAACGCTCTTTCAGGAGCGGTATTTCAGCTGCGGCGTGCAGATCGTCGGCGGGGAATCCCAGTGGTAGTTGCAATGCTCTCCTGTGGGCTCGGTTGTGCAGCCTCTGGAGCTTGCCCAGGTGGTGCTTCGCCGCGTATCCCCAGGCAGGGCATGCGTACTCCATTACTGGCAGTATAAGGGCCTGATAAACATTCACTCCTACAGAGCAGGGAAGGGAGCTGGTAGTGTTTGAGTATTGGGTAAAAGATGGACATTCTGGCATAGACCTTCCTGTGGACTTCGTCTGTGTGGGGTTTCCACGTAGGACCAGAGTTGGTTCCGTTTAGGTGAATGTGGAGAGGGCGGGGGGTGGGGGTGAGGGGGGGGGGGTGTTGAGGAGGTCCGTGCCTTCCGAGCCTTCGGGTGATAAGCATAGCCTGCGTCTTTTCAGAGTTTATGATGATGCGCCAGCGACGAACCCAAGTTTCTGTGTCATCTAAAACCCTTTGTAGCCTATGGATGACCAGGTACTTATTCGCATTACGTATGTAGAAGGCTGCCTCATCTTTATATTGTGCAGTGTACACTAGTGGGGTGGGCGGCGTTGGTGTGCCAGCAGTGTACAGACTGTACAAAACGGGCCCCAGGACCGACCCTGTGGAACCCCAGCACGAATACGCGTTTTGGTTTAGATGGTGGTTTCTACTTTAGCAGAGAAAGTTCTATCCGTGATATATCTTTTAATCTGTATAACTATGCTCCTGGGGAACCTTTGTGTGTACAACTTGTAGAGTAGCCATCTATGCCATATTAAGTCGAAGGCTTTGGCTATGTCTAGTAGCACTATCCCGCAGTAGCCTCTGTGGTTGAAGCCCTCTGTGGCAGCTTCAGCCACTCTCATGATCTGTTGTGGGGCATAGTGGTTCTACCGGAATCCGAATTGGAAATCCGGCAGAAGTTGCTGTTGATAATATGTTCCTGTATGGATATTAAAAGGAGGCGCTCATAGATCTTGCTGAGAGCTGACAAGAGACTAATCGGCCTGTAGTGCTGCGGGAATAGAGGGTCTTTCCCTGGTTTGTGTATCGCGACCACTTCCGCGTGTTTCCAGTAAGCTGGGGACTCGCGCGTACAAGTAATCTCGTTGTAGACGTTCGCGAGGTGTTCGATAGTGGAGGGCGGAAGGTTTTTAACTAGATAGTTGGTGACAATGTCGTGTCCTGGCGCCTTTGTTGTAGGGAGGGACCTAATTACTATTGCCACATATTCGGGGGCGAAAGGTGGGGGTTCGTCCTCTGGGTCCTTCCCAGCATTGAGGAAGACAGCCAGTTGACGACGGACTACCTCTTCATGTTCGTCATTCTTGGGTTCTGTTACTTGAAACTTCTTCTCAAATGTGTCGGCGAGGACGTTGGCCTTTCCAGCATAGCTGTAAGCCAGACCCCTCTCACAGTGCAGTGGCGTCAACCTAGCGCGCCGGTTGGTAAATTGTTTGCTTGCTTGCTTGCTTGCCATCGTCTACTTTGTGGGCTGTGAGGGATGCTTGCCATTCATGGTTTCTGTGCACATTGACCGCTAGCTTCAGCTCTCTCTGTAAAAGACTGAGCATCCTGATCTGGTGATCTTCCACTCTTTTGCCACTCTGTTCTTGTGTCGGATTTGGGCTAGAAAATGTTCCGGGTTTGTACTTGCGGGGACGGGTCATTCCTTTTTGGGGCATTGGCATCTACCGCTGCCTGCAAGGTAGTTCCTGTTAGGCCTTGTAGCCCTTATTATACTGTTTCGGCAATAGGTAGCGGAGAGCGAGCGGTATCAGAGAGCGACAGTTTCTCGGTATCGCTCCCATTCTGTACGTTTATAGGACATCTGGTACTGTGGGAGTGCTACCCAATCTCCCACATCGACCTCTAGAATCACTGGGTTGAGGTCGGAGGACGTTCTGTTGCTTGTCTTTGCGGCCACAAACCCCGCGATCCTTCTAGTGAGAGCCTTGTCTAACACGTCGGGCATACCTCCATTTTTTGGGAAATGTGTGGGCTCGACCGGACCCCATGTTTCGAAGTGGTGGTCGCGCGCTAGTCGTTGCAGTTTGGCGCCTGCTCTGGTGGTTACTCTACAGTACCAATCGGGGTGTTTCGCACTGAAGTCGCCTCCTGTTATGAGTTAGCCTTCAGTTTGCCCTAGAGGAGCTATGCCTCTCTCGTCTATCTCGTCTTGTGGGGGTCGGTAGATTGCATCAGTTGTTAGGGGTCCGGTGGCAGTGGTTACTTCCACCGCCACTGCTTCGATTTTATTGGTAGCTGGTATGAATACCTGGTGGCGGGGGATCCCTCTTTTAAGTATATGGCCACTCCTTCGCCTTGGGTTGGCCTGTCTTTACGGTAGCTAACGTAGTTGCGAACTGTCGCTTATAGGTGGATTTCCCCCATCATGCATATGTCGATGGAGAACGCCTTCATGAGTTCTCTGAACTCGACTGAGCCTTTCACGGCTCGTGTTCATGCCGTTTATTGCTTGTCACCTTGTCTTTACGTTACTGCCGCCTCCTTCTTATTCGATCTACTGGCGCCACTAAGATGCTGGTTTGCTTGCCCGTCGATGGTAGCAGCAGCACGAATCGATAGTGCACTCTCGTACTATCTCTGGAACGACCGCTAGTATTTCCGGGTCGTCGTCTGTCGTGATTTCAGTCCTGGGGACGGAGAGCCAGTGAGGCGAGGACAGCCCGGAGTTGCCGACCGCTGGCCACAAACTGTCCGACGGAAGGAGATTGGAGCAGGAACGACCGCCGGTCGGTCGTTCGGTTGGTCGTCTCATTGGGCGACGTGTATTTGGTCTTTTGACCATTGCTGGGCCTCGTCAGTTGCCAGACGTGGGTCGGTTCCTTCCTTGTGCAGAGATGTCGGGTGCCCAATGGGCAAGTGTTCCCTCTGCATGGTTGGGTCCGAGCCAGTGTGCCCGGTTCGCCGTGTCTCCGAGTTTCGAACGGACATCGAGTTGAGTCGGGTTGGAGCTGCAGTGAGCTCCGGACAGCCGAGTCTCGCCCGACCGTTTCCGACACTCATAACTTGAGTGGGGACGACCTTGGTTGGTCGTTCGATCGGTCGTCTCGTCAGACGACGTGTATTTGGCCGCAGACCGCTTACGGAAACTCTGTGTGTGTACGGCTTGTCATTTCTCCTTGTTTTTCCACGGTGATCGGTTTTAGAATTGTCGGAGTTCTTGGTGCAAGTGTTTACGTGGAACTGTGTGTAGCTTCTTTGATTTCCGCTGAGCAGATGAATGCTGTCTGCGTACTGGAGTAGCCAGTCGATTACTTGCGACAGAGCAACGAGGAAGTCTCCGCGGCGTGTGGTCAGGCCGCGGCCTCTGGCAGCGTACACACGCAGTCGTATTTATGAGGCACTAGCTGCGAGAACTGCAAAGATCGTCGGCCACCAAACCTGGATACTGGAGTTGGGTAATTAGTTAACATACGATGAAACCTCAACTGCTGTGACATCTCTTCGTTGATTACTGGTTGTTGCTTCCTGGGCTGTTCCCGCAAGCAGCAACGTGGTGGTGTGCTGGAGTCGGCAAAATTTTGCAGCCGTCTTTCTGTATGGTGTTTAACTTTTGAAATGATTATAATTCATTCGTGAAGTGCACCAGCGGTATCTTTTGCCTAGTGGCCGTTAACGTTCTGGTTACCTGCCCTGGTCGTTAGTGTAGTTGTCCGGCAGTGTGCTTTCCTCGCCGTGTTGATGCTGTCCGGCACGACATGTAGTTCGACAGTTTGATGTTGTTCTCCCTTTTTCTTTGAGTGGTTATTTTGCATGACTGTGTTTAGACGCCAATTACTAAGCCATAGTCCTGCTGCGATTCTTGCCCTTGCTGATATTTTTGGTTGTCGTGCCGTTGATCGGGTGGAAGGGAATTGATTAGGTTCTTGCTTGGTTCGTCAGCCGTCCCTAGGTCGTGATGCCACCCAGTTATTTAGTGTTACGCTTGGCTGCCTGTCTCACCTAAACTGTTGTTAGAAATTCCTTCTCAGGCCGACCCTTCGAACACTTCTGAGCACCATTGTTTATTGTTTGTGATTGTGATTTTCTTTTGTCACAAGTACTGTGCCAGGCCTTTATCCGTGTATTAATTTTGTCTGTTCTAAGTTCAGTATATGGATTCAGCCGAACCTTATGTGAAGTATTTTAAGAGTAGGCCATAAGCCTGTTTTATTTAAAATTCTTGTTTGGTCTGTATTTAGGCCTTCAGCTGCGTTTGTTTTAAAATCTGTGGCTTTCATTCGTAATGTTTGTCTTTAATTATCTTGAATTATTAAATGACCTTCAGCCATACCGTGCAAATGCTTATCTCAAAGTTTGTCTTTAATTATTTTGAATAATTGTTTGGGCCTTAAGCCGTCAAGATATTTCAAGTTTTCTTAAGGTAGTTTTCTGTTGTACTGTGTAAATGCTTCTCTTTAAAGGCTGTCTTTTATTATGTTGAAAAATTATTGGTCTTTCAGCCGAGAAATTAATTTAAATTTTCCTTAATATGGCTTTTAGCCGAGATTTTTGAATGCTTGCCTTTAAATAACTTCCTTTTCTGATCTGAAATATTGTTTGGGCCTTTAGCCGAGAAGATGTTTTAATTTTACTTAAGTGAGGCCTTCAACCATTCCTCTAAATCCTTCTGTTTAAATGGAATTATTTAAACCTCACTATTGAGAAGTTACTTGGGCCCTCAGCCGTGAATTGATCCTTGTTGTTTTAAAGAGAAAACTATGCATTGTGTTTTCGAGTAATAAAGTTGTGTGGTCTTGTGTAACTAACAGTAACTGATCTTGGCCCCTTTCCACAACCTGATCCACTTTGTCCTGCGAAATCAGATACCATCGACCTGTTCATTAACAGTGACATCTCGTGTTAAAGCACTCATTGTCAGGCCTTGGATATTAGGTCGCCTATCCATGACGGAGTTTTGAAACTACTGAGGAAGTCGCAGAGGGAAACGACTGCTGGACTGCTGCCTGAAGGGCAACGAGCATCTGAATCTTCTGCTTCTGGGCCTCCCTGAATTCCTTCATCATTTCTATGACGAGGTTCATAGTCTGGACCATGATGCTTAACAGTTGATCTGAGGGGGTGGGCTGAGTGTAGGGTTACCTAGAGCTTCCTCTATCTTGGTGGACCTGGTATTTTGTTGTTGTGTTTTTTCTGGTGTTGTTCTTGCTTGTGTGTCTGGTGTTGTGGTGACAGGGCTTGCGTAGATTTCTCGACGTTTCCGTGGCTCTTTGGTGGAGAGACCAGTTCTGCATATGGTGTGTCCAGTCTTGGTTTTACCCAAGTTTTGTCTGTGTGTGTTGTCCTGTTTTGTCTCTCTGCGTGGTTTCATGGTGTATGGTGTCTTGTTTTCGTGTGTGGGGGGTGGCCTTCACACCCTTTGCCTTCTATGAGTGTTTTTTGTGGTCCTCACAGCCTTGGTACCATGCCGTGTGGTTTTTCCCACACAGCGCGCACCTGATCTGCGGGTCCATGTGTTTCATTGAGCAAGTCCTGATGTCGTGAGTTTCGGCGCATTTTGTACAGCTCACGTGCATCTGTGAATTTGTGGGTTTATGGTCGTTTATTGGCTTGGGTGCTGCGGCCGCTTGCGCGTGCTCCCCATTAATCGGCAGCTGCAAGAAGGCGAGCTGGTAAAGTTGCGGTGGCCGCGCCGGCCGGGCGCTAACCATCACAAGGCTCGGTACATCCAAATACCGTGGCCCTGACGGAGTCAGGTCACTGCAGTTCGAAAACCTCCCACCTACAGCTTTCCAGTACGTCACATCCATTTATAGTTCCTACCTCGAGCAAAATCACTCCCCACCAATGGAAATCCGCGAAGTTTAACACCAAACCCAAACCCAACAAAAACCCTTTATTGCCATAAAACTGTAGACCTATATCGTGCCTTAACTTCATAGCCAAAATCTTGGAACTCTTAATCCTTACCTCATTGCATACTTTGCTCAATGATAGAAAATCATCATCCCAAATCAATTCGAATTTCATGCTGGGCATGGCACCACGATCCAGGCTACCTGGGTGGTTAAGCAGGTCTGCAAGACCATGCAGAGGAATACAGCACTGGTGCAGTATTTTTGACATCGAAAAGGCCTTTGACCGTGCCTAACACGACGGCATTCTATTGCTACTCCATCAGTGTGAATGCCCCTCCACTTCATTAAGATGATAGCTTCACTTTTAGCTAACAGGAATTTCTGTGTTAGGCGAGACAAATGCGGCAGGGGTCCCAATAGGATCAGTATCGGACCCCATATTCTATAATATTTACACTAACGACATACCAAAGCGTAACAATACTCATCTTGCTCTCTTCGCAGATGACACCACCATCTACGCTAGCCATCCAAACTTCAATTACATCGTCATGCGACTCCAACGGCACCTTGAGGAAATCACTCAATTGTGCAACATTTCGAAGATCAAAATTAACTCCGACAAATGCACTGCGATTATGTTCACTACCAGAAGGGGACCTCCAAATCGCCAACTCTCTACAGATGGGCGGGACCTCCCCTGGTGTGACACAGTAACTTATTTAGGCCTAATATAGCAACAGTGTATTAACAACGTATGTAATCGAGGTTTAGACAGAATATATCATTTGTATCCTCTATTCAAGGCCAATGGCCTAACCATCAAAACAAAGCTGTTAATCTGGAACATGGTGGTACTTCCATCAATCCTTTACGGATGTGCGTCTGCGGCGTGGCAGCAGACATTCACCTCCACTAAGTACAATTCCTGCAAAATAAAGCCTTAAGGATCATTACTGACGCACCTTGGTTCACTCCAACACACAAGAAACAAAGATACAAACGTGCCAACCAGCACCACCATAATCCAAAACAGAAAGTAATCATTTTACGATAAAACAGAAAACTCACAATTCCATCTCATCTCATCGTTAGATATGGGTCCTCTTCATCTAAATTACAAACACCCAAGGAACATAACCACTCGCCATTTCAGAACATAAAAAACCACACTAAACATCACACTAAACACAGCAAAAACACATACGTACAAAGGCACATACACATTTAGATGAATCCGTCAGTTCGCATCCCTATCTTATACGGAAGAAGTCCACCGAATCTTCACAATATATGGGCTTAGAACTTAATCACGAAAACTCGCAAGCACGCCGGGCACTGCCGCCATCCCGAGTCCTGGGCGCGAAGTGAGCGGACGTTGTTCTCACTAAGATCTGTGGCCTTTTTGATGGTTCTACTTGGGAATTCCGACCGCCGCTTCCCTTCCGAACAGGTCGTCTCCGCTGCTTGGTGATCGTGTGGTTTGTCGCTTGCTTCAAGCCGCGTTTTCGAGCACACAGGCTGGTAAAATTGTTCATATTGTCGCGCTATTCATGATGCTCATCGCTGAATGCTAGGCGGCGTTCTCGGACTAACCAGCATCTAGTGATAGTGATCTCGAATGCCAGGGCACCCTCCAAGTGCGACGAGCTCGCATACTCAAAAGCTAAGGACGAGAATGTAGACTACACTTCAACTACTGTTGACTACCGACCCACCCCATTCCCACGGTGGAATTCTTCGGAATTTCCGTGGCATATTCCGGTCATCCTCGTTCCCTTCACTTTCTGGAATATACACTCACACAAGGAATCATGACGGGGAAACCTTTACCGGATGCAGAACTTAAGGCCTCCCGCAACGAAATCAGACTACCAGGGAACCTAGCACCTCAGATGGCACCACCGCCAAACGCAGGGTAGTAGACGTCCATCTAAACGACGAAGGAAATGTACCAGCTGAGGATACCAACATTGACGGCGATGCAATTCTGAGTGTTCCGACCTCAAACAGGTTCGAAGCGTTACTTCAGAGCGGTTCTAGCGAAGCCCCTACACAACAACAACAGGAACCACCTCCGAAATCTCTCGTTCCGTCAGTCGTGCTACAAAACACGAAATATTATACAAAAACTATATTATAACTCGTAAGAAAGAGGGTTTCCTAAACTCGGAGGATGAGAACAGAAAAATGAGGAAGTAGTGTGAGTAAACATGTATACAACACCCACCAAAGAAAGTTATTGTGCACCTGAATATACGCGAATACACGGTGTTGGTAAAAAACTCGGTGAGCTTTTAAACATGAATGTGGTTATAGCCTTCCCTCCGTAACGTCATTCTGAAGGAAGTGCGACAGAATATGCATCTGTTAAAAAGGAAAAGAGTTATATAAACGGAAACTTGCATGGTGTTTACTATGGAACCTGCGGATTTCAACTTGGAGGACCATTATGTGAATTAATTTCACTTGCACGACAACATCTTCATCAAAAAATCACGATATTGACGAGATCAGCCCGTAATAACATTGTAAGTGGACGGTCAGAAAACAACGTAATTTAAGTGAACAAAAGTCGCAATAAGAAGTAAAAGTTAGTACCAAGAATCTCCACAACCTGCTAAACTAATACTGTGGGCAACAAGAAACCCTGTCAGCACTCGTCAGCTAACTGTCAGTATATGTGGGTCGTAATGCTGTCTTCTTCTGAACTGTGGAAAAGGCACTATCCACTCTCAAAGTGGCCGACGTCCACAACAGCTTGGCCACGCCCCGTGTTGACTGCATGGTGTCTGGCACCATGAAATAGAAAATAGAAATAGAAATAGAAAAAAGTGCGGTTTCCGACTTAAATCCCGCGAAATCTTGTGCAAATTGCACTTCTGCGTACTTGTCCAGTACTGCGGTGGCATTTCAGTACCAGCTTGATGCGATACGTCTCGTGACAGTTGCCAGTAAACAGTGAATCACACAACTAAATATTTTTCGGATTTGCTTTTTGTGGCCTGTTTAATATATGACAGTGATCCTGCCCAGTCATCAGGAAAAAACAAGACTGGTGACATTTTTATGTGCTTTAACGACGTTTATCGACTACAACTGCTACCGATTTTATCCGAATTCGGTGGCTACAAAATTTCGTCTGTCTGGATATACGTGCTTGTTTTTGCGCATATTTCGACGATGGTCATTTTCTACTGTGTGGCTGTGTTACGCGGTTGATAATTATTGTTGTTGCAGATGGCGCTTATGTTATTTGTACGCTTAATTTATGATCCAGTTGATAAATATCTGAGATTATAATCACTGACAATTGGTTGCAGGACAATACGACTGTAATATTCAAATAACTTTGTTGCAGAAAGAGGTAAGTCCTAAGTTAAATATTGTAATTACTCCGAAACGCCGGCCGCGGTGGCCGTGCGGTTCTAGGCGCTTCAGTCCGGAACCGCGTGACTGCTACGGTCGCAGGTTCGAATCCTGCCTCGCGCATGGATGTGTGTGATGTGCTTAGGTTAGTTAGCTTTAAGTAGTTCTAAGTTCTAGGGGACTGATGACCTAAGATGTTAAGTCCTATAGTGCTCAGAGCCATTTGAACCATTTTTTAATTCCGATTCTAATTTATCCCTTTAAGAGTGACGCGTTTAGTTCCTCTCCTATAAACTAAGATACGAGCAGCAGAAAATACTATTGCTCAATTAAGGGGGGGGGGGGGGGGGTAGGACGTGAAACGGGCCGACTTGGAGCAGGAGAGGCACCCCAGGACATTTTAATTTACACAGTCTACACTTTTACTAATAAATTCATAAAACTTTCTTAGTGTATGAAACTCTGGAATTTATTTAATCTATGGAAAAATGAATGGGCTGTTACGTTTTAAACTTTAGGGAAAACTCGAATTTTATAGTTAATTATCTCAATTTTTACCACAGTTTTTAACAGATTTGGGAAATTCTAGAGTTTCATACACCTGTAAGTATGGTTTGTATGCTGTGCAAAATTCATCGAAGAATCTGTCTTACTTATGAAGAAAAGTGTACCTACAGCAACAAATGCAGCCAATACCAAGTGAAAAAATGATGAAATTTCACATGTAAAAAAAATTGTTTTGTTATGTTTTTGAACTTCCTCTGCTATGAGTGTGAATCCTGAATCCTTCCTGGTCATGCTGACAAAGTTTTATGAATTTATTTGTAAAAGTATAGACAGTGCAAATGAAAATGTCCTGTGGTGCCTCTCCTTCTCGAAGTCGTGAGGCTGCATAAAGTCAGACGAAATCTCTCGGCCGCGCGGGATTAGCCGAGCGGTCTTAGGCGCAGCAGTCATGGACTGTGCGGCTAGTACCGGTGGAGGTTCGAGTCCTTCCTCGGGCATGGGTGGTTGTCTTAGGATAATTTAGGTTAAGTAGTGTGTAAGCTTAGGGACTGATGACCTTAACAGTTAAGTCCCATAAGATTTCACACACATTTGAACATTTTTGAAATCTCTCGGCAGGCACCCATACTTGAATGGAGACATATTTTCTAGGCACATTCAAGCTCTCACTGTGCTCTCAGAACTGAGAAGAGCGAGGTGACACTATCTTCCCGGCATACTACAGACATTGCTCAACACATCTTTGCAAAACTTCATCGCATTTTCACTGTGATTCTCATTTCGCAACCGATCCTTTACTAGTTTCTGAATAGCGCTCGTAATACAGACTAATGACCCACTCCGATTTTGCACGGTTAGCACTAAATCGCATCAAATACGTAGAGTAGTTCCTGAGAGCCGGCCAGTGTGGCCGAACGGTTCTAGGCGCTTCAGTCTGGAACCGCGTGACCACTACGGTCGCAGGTTCGAATCCTGCCTCGGGCATGGATGTGTGTGATGTCCTTAGGTTAGTTAGATTTAAGTAGTTGTAAGTTCTAGGGGACTGATGACCTCAGATGTTAAGTCCCATAGTGTTCAGAGCCATTTGAACCATTAGTTCCTGAGATTTACCGTCACAGGCACACAGAGAAATGTGGCCGGGGGTTTTAGTTTATAATATGTAAAAAAGAAATACATTAATTTACAATTCAACAAGGTTTAATCACCAATAGAAATCACAGTAGGGCAATTAACACATAGTGACAGCTTGTCTGCAGAAGGTTAGGCTGCTGGTTTGTCTTCGCATTTGGGGAACTGTGCTCCGAGAGAGTTGCGCCAGCGAATTTATTTCTGTTTCACTCGTTGCGTAAGAGCCGCGGAGATATGGGAATAGGTAGTCATTAGAGACCGTTCTGTTCGCTCAGTCGGCGCAAGCCGAGACAACCTTTCATTTTTATTTCCTGCTCCCCTCCGATCGTGACGTAACCGAACAGGTACGAGAACAGAGACGGGGAAAGAGCGCAGCGGCGCTGGAAGCGCGCCGTTCTTTACGAGCGGCGTTAACAGGAGGTGACGCACGCCCGGCTCCAGTACACTACACTCCAGTACACACACGCACGCACACAGCGAGACTATTGGCTGGCCTCGCAGTTTGTCTCTGGGAGGCAGGAGTTATTTGCTGCGCGCTGGCCACGCCTTAATGTGGGTTTAAGGTCGCAGCGCCATCGCTGCCTATTGTAGAGTCGTGTTTATAGCGGGCCGCCAGCGGCCGCTATCATTACAACGCGTGAAATACAACCCGCGCCAGCCTGTGTCTGATACGCCGCGCCGCGACAACAACCTGCACACGCTGCACCCTCGCTGGAGCGACTCCACAGTCGCAGTACACGACGATAGCTCACCCTCCGCGACTAGCAGATACCTCGCCACGCGTCATGTCGTCAGCTCACGACGAGAACATGGCAAGTGTTCCAGCACGAACTCCCAGGAACTTCGTTCAGAGGAAGAGGAGTCAAATAAGCGAACACGTATCTCGGCTTATCCGTAGATACTCGACCATTTCTCATTGATTAACTAAGGGGAGTTTATGGGACTGAACGACGAGGTCATTAGACCTGCGACCATTTCTGAAATAACGACGGTCAAAGTTTCCGAGACTTTCGACATATTTTATGTGCATTTTACAGTGCGGTGCCACTAGAAGAAACGGTGGCAGTGTGGTTAGCGTCGTAGTTTGTTAATTTTGCATCCTATGTTCGAAATCCGATCACTGCTTCTATTTATTTTATGTTTCGTACCAAATTAGGGGATACAAGGGCGTTATATTACACCTGGATTTCACGATAAGAGTGATAGAAATATTATATATGTGTATAGGATTTGTCGAGGGGCTACAAACTTTTTAAATTGTCATATTCTGATAATTCGTTCTCATATGAAGTTTTATATTAATTGTTGATTGGAATACTCTCTTTCAAATTCTGAAGGTGGCAGGGGTAAAATACAGGGAGCGAAAGGCTATTTACAATTTGTACTATTTACAATTTGTACAGAAACCAGATGGCAGTTATAAGAGTCGAGGGACATGAAAGGGAAGCAGTGGTTGGAAAGCGAGTGAGACAGGGTTGTTGCCTCTCCCCGATGTTATTCACTCTGTATTTTGAGCAAGCAGTAAAGGAAACAAAAGAAAAATTCGGAGTAGGTATTAAAATCCACGGAGAAGAAATAAAAACTTTAAGACAAACTGCCTGTTGGCTTCTGTCTCGGGTTCTTCGGCCGACGTTCGCGAAACGTCAGAAAAATCATTAGATGAACGTCGGCCGAAGAACCCGAGACAGAAGCCAACAGGCAGTTTGTCAACAAGTGGCCACGAAAGCCTTAACAATTTTGTAAAAACTTTAAGGTTCACCGATGACATTGTAATTCTGTCAGAGACAGCAAAGGACTTGGAAGACCAGTTGAACGGAATGGACAGTGTCTTGAAAGGAGGATATAAGACGAAAATCAACAAAAGCAAAACGAGGATAAAGATATGCAGTCGAGTTAACTCGCGTGATGCTGAGGGAATTAGATTAGGAAATGAGACACTTAAAGTAGTAAAGGGGTTTAGCTATTTGGGGAGTAAAATAACTGATGATGGTCGAAGTAGCGACGATATAAAATGTAGACTGTCAATGGCAAGGCAAGCGTTTCTGAAGAAGAGAAATTTGTTAACATCGAGTATAGATTTAACTGTCAGGAAGTCGTTTCTGAAAGTATTTGTATGCAGTGTAGCCATATATGGAAGTGAAACGTGGACGATAAATAGCTTGGACAAGAAGAGAATAGAAGCTTTCGAAATGTGGTTCTACAGAAGAATGCTGAAGATTAGATGGGTAGATCACATAACTAATGAGGAGGTATTGAAGAGAATTGGGGAGAAGAGGAATTTGTGGCACAACTTGACTAGAAGAGGGGATCTATTGGTAGGACATGTTGTGAGGCATCAAGGGATCACCAATTTGGTATTGGGGGGCAGCGTGGAGGGTAAAAATCGTAGAGGGAGACCAAGAGATTAATACACTAAGCAGATTCAGAAGGATGTAGGCTGCAGTACGGACTGGAAGATGAAGCAGCTTGCACATGATAGAGTAGCATGTAGAGCTGCATCAAACCAGTCTCAGGACTGAAGACCACAACAACAACAACATTAATTGTTATATTTTATTCATACGTTTATTCTACAGGAAGATTTAGTACATTTCCTTGGAAGACACTGGTCGTAGAAACATTCTGAGCACAGATATTCCGAACACAGCGAACATGTCGTGACATCAGCTTTGCCACAGTGACATTTACCATTCGGGCAAAACGTCGTTAACGTTGCTGAAGATTTCCCCCGTTGGTAATAATTTCGCAACAAACCAAGCGTAACGGATCACTTCTTCGATAACTGGCGCTTGCCACCGATTATGAATCAAGACACACTACAGGAATTTCATCGAAAACATTTTCAAATATTTTTCTCGATTTTTAGATGTATTCATCTCACATACAATTAGTAGACGAGTAAGGAAACTTACATCTATAAACACTAGAAAACATTCGTGTAGCAATCTCGTGCAGACATGGGTATATAAATGAAAAACAAAAATAAAAGTAATAATCAGGTTTCAAACACAGGGTGCTAAATTAAGAAGCCGCAAAGTTAATTAGTGTGCTATCATTTCGACTGAGGGTAATGCGCGGTAAAAGGCATATAAAGTACCCCACAAATACCTCGAAATCTTTGATCGTTATTTCTTCAGAAACGGTCGAGAATCTAGGGATTAGTTGAGACCAGTATCCGATTTTTTAGGCTCCTCTCTCACTGAGGGAAAATTTTGAGAAATCGGGTTTTAGCACTTGCTGTGTTATCCTCGTCAGTTTTAAGCTAAATCTGGGGCACATCCTCAAATTAATCAAGGACAATATCCAACCCAGTCTTAATCGATAATTAAGGATTATTTCATCGAAAGTATTATCAAATTTATCTACTTGGTGCTGGATATTCAATCTCTATATATACTGTGTGTAAACCATTGAGCATCCAAGGAAGGCTTTTAGTCTCTTAACAGTCAGTTATCGAAAAGAGTTTGAAGCTAGCCTACCCGACTCGAATATCTTTTTGTTAAAAACCGCTCTTTCGACGCATCAGAGTTTTATCATTACCGCTACATCCATCAGCAGCTGTCATCTTCTCCAAGAGCTATCTTCTTTGGTGCGAGCGGACAGTAATCAGAATGTGGACATCTACTGGAACCCCTTCCACAACAACTGGAGTATTACACTCGCCACCTCCTACCTGCACAACAGAACCGGCGACGAAACTCCCTGGTCGGTTAAAACAATGTGCCAGAAAGGGACTCGAAATCGAAAGCTTTACCTTTTGTTGGTAGCTCCTCTTACCGATTGAATTATCCAGGCCCGACGCACGACACACCCCCACAGCTTAACTTCCGCGATTCGATTGGCAGCTGTCGAATCGAATCGAACATTAACTGCATTGTAATACAGTTTTAGAATTCTACGACGTTACCACCTGCCATCCAAGCAGCACCATCATCGCCAAAATCGCAGCATCAGCTGCATATTTCCTAGCGTTGGATGTACCACAGAAATAGATGGTTGCATAGGAAACAGAAAACATTAGAAGCAAACGTAGTCTGAATACAACTGTCTTCGGTACAGAAGATACAAGAGTCCGTAACTATAGCCTAGTTGTAGTAAATAATGACAGCTCAGGAATGCTACTGTAAGCTGCTGAGGCTTCGGCTGATTCCGCAAGTAGAATGCTAGTCGACTGGTCTGGTCATGTTGTAGCTATTTGGATCGTTGGTGGCGCTACGTGCGCTTACAGACGGAGGTGTGACTTCAAGAAAGCCGGCGAGGCCGTAACATGATTTACTGCTAACGTCGGGACGTTTTCTACCTCCTGTGGTATCTAAATTGCTCGACGCCACACCTAGGTATATCATCAGCAGCAACACAGCCAACAACAGCCACAACATCGCCAGCAATAACACCAGCTACAGGTAAATATTTCCTTTACACAGTTAAATCTCCACCTCCCTTCCACACTCAACCTAACTCTGTCACAAAATCCAATAAAAGAACCAATATCAAGGAGCGTAACAATGAAATTAAAAGGACCCAGATGACCTTTAAGGCTATGATGACTTGCAAGTCGACATCACACCTGGACCTCAAAACACTGTACTTTCATTAAGCAAATTAGACCCTATTTCTTTCAACACAAGACGCAAGACACACTTCAGTCATATTCCAAGGTATACACCACCTTTCCCAGTCCAGCAAGTCGCCCATCGTCAACACCAGTGACCCATATTTCCTTTAATACGTACCAGGCAGTCTCATCCTTTTCGGAGAAAATGCGTCCGTAACATTTCTCACAAACACTGCGACGAATTCCACGTCAAGCTGACCTCCAGCATTCAAGTAGTGATTAAAGGGATTGATTAGACTACGCCGAAGAAGAAATCGAAAACGATCTCGCTACCAGAAACCAATATATGCTATGTAATCCCCATCCGAAACGATAATGGCTTCTCCGCTTACTAAGAGTGTCTTTAGAATCATCTGACACTACAGAACAACATACACTCCTGGAAATGGAAAAAAGAACACATTGACACCGGTGTGTCAGACCCACCATACTTGCTCCGGACACTGCGAGAAGGCTGTACAAGCAATGATCACACGCACAGCACAGCGGACACACCAGGAACCGCGGTGTTGGCCGTCGAATGGCGCTAGCTGCGCAGCATTTGTGCACCGCCGCCGTCAGTGTCAGCCAGTTTGCCGTGGCATACGGAGCTCCATCGCTGTCTTTAACACTGGTAGCATGCCGCGACAGCGTGGACGTGAACCGTATGTGCAGTTGACGGACTTTGAGCGAGGGCGTATAGTGGGCATGCGGGAGGCCGGGTGGACGTACCGCCAAATTGCTCAACACGTGGGGCGTGAGGTCTCCACAGTACATCGATGTTGTCGCCAGTGGTCGGCGGAAGGTGCACGTGCCCGTTCACCTGGGATCGGTCCGCAGCGACGCACGGATGCACGCCAAGACCGTAGGATCCTACGCAGTGCCATAGGGGACCGCACCGCCACTTCCCAGCAAATTAGGGACACTGTTGCTCCTGGGGTATCGGCGAGGACCATTCGCAACCGTCTCCATGAAGCTGGGCTACGGTCCCGCACACCGTTAGGCCGTCTTCCGCTCACGCCCCAACATCGTGCAGCCCGCCTCCAGTGGTGTCGCGACAGGCGTGAATGGAGGGACGAATGGAGACGTGTCGTCTTCAGCGATGAGAGTCGCTTCTGCCTTGGTGCCAATGATGGTCGTATGCGTGTATGGCGCCGTGCAGGTGAGCGCCACAATCAGGACTGCATACGACCGACGCACACAGGGCCAACACGCCGGCATCATGGTGTGGGGAGCGATCTCCTACACTGGCCGTACACCACTGGTGATCGTCGAGGGGACACTGAATAGTGCACGGTACATCCAAACCGTCATCGAACCCATCGTTCTACCATTCCTAGACCGGCAAGGGAACTTGCTGTTCCAACAGGACAATGCACGTCCGCATGTATCCCGTGCCACCCAACCTGCTCTAGAAGGTGTAAGTCAACTACCCTGGCCAGCAAGATCTCCGGATCTGTCCCCCATTGAGCATGTTTGGGACTGGATGAAGCGTCGTCTCACGCGGTCTGCACGTCCAGCACGAACGCTGGTCCAACTGAGGCGCCAGGTGGAAATGGCATGGCAAGCCGTTCCACAGGACTACATCCAGCATCTCTACGATCGTCTCCATGGGAGAATAGCAGCCTGCATTGCTGCGAAAGGTGGATATACACTGTACTAGTGCCGACATTGTGCATGCTCTGTTGCCTGTGTCTATGTGCCTGTGGTTCTGTCAGTGTGATCATGTGATGTATCTGACCCCAGGAATGTGTCAATAAAGTTTCCCCTTCCTGGGACAATGAATTCACGGTGTTCTTATTTCAATTTCCAGGAGTGTATAAAAAATGGAACCCTTATATCAGGAAGGATCGTGCTAAATCGACCAGAACAACGCAACAAACGTCTAAGCGAAAGTTGTAAATACTCATTCAGCTGTTCTAACGGTAAGCAACACCACCTGTATAAGCAATGCCCAAAACCGAAATCCCTAATTACCTGCAAAGACTCTGCATCCAGGCTCATCCAGCCTACTCCTGCAAATTAAAATCCAAACATCCTCCCCTAAATCTTGAACACACTGTCCTGTTACACGTTGGTAGTAAGGCACTTAGTGCCAACAACTACCTCTATACTTCATCCGTCACTGAAGACATCTATTTAACAACTTTAATCCTCCAATATGTCCGTCCATTCGAGAGACCGCCCCCCCCCCCCCTCCCTCCACCATACACATTTAACCATTCTCTCGCGCATAACCTTCCATCTCATTACATACAGCAGCTACGCGCAAAACCAAGACCACTTTTTTAATCGTCTCGAAACTCATACTTTGAGCTAACCCTCAAACAGCTTCCTGATTAACCGGACACAACTCAAAAGACATATTACATTCCATATCAGAAAATCCGTCCTTACACTCCAGTAAACATGCCAACACTGAATCCACTCAGTCATTGTAAAATACCTCCATCTCCACAACACCATACGCATTTCACCTTACAGCCTACATCGAACCGACAATCCTGCTGACCTATGCAAAGTCGCCATCGCCCTTCTCCGAAACATCCCATGTAGAACGAACCATGACTACAAGTCGCAATTTATTTCCTTTCTGTTGTTTTTGACCGATTTCGGCTATAATAACCATCATCGGACCACAACGCACCAAAATTGCATGACGTCTGCCGTCTTAGGCCGGATATGGAGGCATGGATAGTGTGGCTGCCCGGGAGAGTCCTCTGACCTGGGTCTGCGGCCACAGCAAGTCGTGGATGTTTCGCGTTGAGAGTGAGCCCATATGTGCATTATGGAGTGACACTTTCCACACGGGATTGTTGTGGATCCGTCGTAATATGTACCACACCGACTGGAAGATAAGATTTGAATGCATTCCCTCTATGTAACAGACTTTACCCATCAACAAAACTCCAATCAGTAATCTCGTGTCAACTCCAGAAGGCGTATTTTAGTGCTAGGCAGAACGCTCCCCTGAACTTGTCCCTTTCTAATATTCATGACTCGTCTAGCGTGTGTGTGTGTGTGATGACTATATCTGGGCCGGCCACAGCTGGCTGCAAACCAAACGAGCCTGATACGTGGACCGAGTGTGGATCGTGGGTCGGCCTGCCTCGTCGTTGCTCGGTCCCTCTCGCAAGTACCCTGTTCGGCACAACGTATGATTTGGTACTGTGGTGTGGCTTTTTTCGATCGGGACAGCTCTCTTCACTTTGGGAGAACCGTGGTATCAGCGCTTTTTACCCTTAGCTATTTGTTCGTGGTATGAAGGACAATCACAGGTCTAGTGGCTGTTTACACAACAGTCTACAGATCTGTCGCCAAAAACCTTTAAAAATGAATGGAACTCACAGAACAGAGGAAGGAGAATTCTCAATGTCGATTATGCGGTCGAGTAATAGAGGGATACTGCAAAATTGACTATGGAATGACACTACAGTACCATGCAAAAAGCATTTAAAGATTTTAGTTGACAAGGAAAGAGCAAAACATTAGAAAGATTGACACATAGAATTCATTTTTCTGTACATCAAGAAGCTCTTTGTGCTAAATTTGCAGGCATGGAGCAATTGAAGATTGTGGTGGTAGAATAAGTGTGAAGTCGCGCAAATTTTCCACTGTCAGTTGCAACAGTTTCTCGATGAACTGAACGAAGAGTATGAAGACTTTACGTATTGCTGTTATTTTTTTTTCGGTCTTCCCCTACAGTTTGCGAGCTAACATCCCAAAGATGTTCGGGCTCACATGCAGTTCCTCTTCGTCGAAATGTCTTGGCTCAAAATCGTCTACAGTTTGAACCGCGCGTGCCGCATTACACGCCCTAAATAAGCCACTTGTCACCCTTTGGTTAAGTTGTCTGGCTGATGGCAAGTTTGCGAAATACAAAGTTATCATAATATATAACAAGAGTAATAGTAACATCGGGAACTAAATTAACGACCCCTAAATGATGTAGGCCAAACAGTTGCGATTTGGTTAGATTCATGTATATTCAGAAAGCAAACTAATAGCGAAAGTGGTCGTATTTAGAGTTACTGTTACATTAGAGCGCATACCCATTTGACGCAGTTCGATCATTCACAATCTCATCGCGAAAAACAAGTCCAATACTCCACCTCGTAGTTTACACGAAAAGTTACTCCAGCCGAACTGTCCACCACGCGTCTGTCCCTGCACTGTCCATCTGCCCGTCCCCAGCCGCGTTTCCCGGGCGCCAAATATCCTCGCTCAACTGACTAGGGCAGTTCCCTTTCCTGAAGCCGTCCATCTGATTGGCTACACCTTATTCTACATTGTTTTACATTTTAAAATATTTAAATAATCAAAGCTTGAACACTTTCACGTTCTAAATAAAGTAACAGTAGTATCCATTACATAATAAACGTGAAATTCTTTTATATTAAGCCAATACAATTTCCTTCTTAGCTTTGAATTCCACGGCCAGTAGCATTGCACCAATGTTCTTTCTGATAAATAAATAAGGAACAAAAGTAACTATTACGCCCTAAACTCCACAACAAATATGCTAATACCTAATGATTCAATAAGGTGTCATGCTGTCATCGTTCAATGTGTTTTGTGTGGAGGAAATGATGATCGGGTGCATAACTGAAAATACTGGTAGTTTTAATTTACTATATCTTTTAAACAAATCAAGTTACAGATTTGATATTTACAACTTTTGTCATTTTAATGATGCGCTTCTATATGAAATGTCGATCGTTAAGCTCGACCAAAGCGTTCAGATTTTACCATTCAGGTCTTTGTTACAAAACTTATTAAATTCGATTTAACAGTAAATCTTAAACTATTGTAGGTATGATCAATATTCAAGTTTTATTGGGATCACCATGAATATTTATGGAGGATGGCAGATTAAAATTATTGTGGCTTGATTCTCCGCTTAACTACAGAATTAAATAGTTTTCATAAATGTTTCTCTTTATGGTCGATCTTAGGTCCGCCATAACGTTTCCTTAGCCACACTCGGCTTCTACTGGGTTTCCCTACGACGTAGATTCTCGTCTGTCTCACTCGCACACTGCAGCACTTAGGTCTCAATAGAGAATAAACGCCTGTGAGTTTCCCCATCTCCTGGTGAATCTGCGCCTTTTTTGGCACGCGTTCCTGGACGACAGGGTTCGTTTCACAATTCCTGTAGGCGGACTCTTTCGGACTGTAGCCACTTGGATACATGGGCTGTTAAGCTGATTGTGAGATAATTCTCGCACTTGTCAGCTCTTGCAGTCTTCCGAATTGTGTGGATGATTTTCTTTTTTTCGAAAAAACGCCTCTGTTTTAATTATTGCCACTCCAATTCACGTATCGTGTCTCAGACATGACACGTGAATTGGAGTGGCAAACATTAAAACAACGACGTTTTTCGTTGCGTCGGGACCTTATTATGAAATTTCAATCACCAGTTTTCTCCTCCGATTGCGAAAACATTCTGTTGGCACCCATCTACATAGGGAGAAATGATCATCACGATAAAATAAGAGAAATCAGGGCTCGCACGGAAAAATTTAAGAGCTCGTTTTTCCCGCGTGCCGTTCGAGAGTGGAACGGTAGGGAGACAGCATGAAGGTGGTTCATTGAATCCTCTGCCACGCACTTTATTGTGAAAAGCAGAGTAATCACGTAGATGTAGATGTAGAAAGTCAGATAGTATGTACCCAGTCTCATACATTCTACACACCAACGTGTATAGTCCTTTTGTTGCCGCTTCCCGCAATGATTTTAGAAATTTTGATGGGATGTTATCTATGCTTCTGCGTTATTTGATCTTAAGTCATCCACTACTCTCTGCAATTCTGATTTTAATACTGGATTTCCTATTTTTTCTAAATCGACTCCTGTTTCTTCTTCTACCACATCAGATAAATCTTCCCCTTCATAGAGTCCTTCTGTGTATTCTTTCCATCTATCGGCTCTCTCCTCTGCATTTAACAGTGGAATTCCCGTTACACTCTTAAATGTTACCACCCTTGCTTTTAATGTCACCGAAGGTTGTTTTGACTTTCCTGTATGCTCAGTCAGTCCTTCCGTCAATCATTTCTTTTACAATTTCTTCACATTTTTCGTGAAGCCATTTCGACTTAGCTTCCCTGTTCTTGCTATTTACTTTATTTCTCAGCGACTTGTATTACTGTATTCGTGAAATTCCCGAAACACTTTGTACATCCTCCTGTCATCGACCAACTGAAGTATTTCTTCTGTTACCCATGGCTTCTTCGCAGTACCCCTCTTTGTACCTGTTTTTCTTTCCAACATTTGTGATGGCCCTTGTTAGAGATGTCCATTCCTCTTCAACTATACTGTCTACTGAGCTATTGCATACTGCTGGATCTATAGCTTTAGAGAACTTCTAGCTTATCTCGTCATTCCTTAGTAGTTTCGTATTCCAATTTTTTGCATATTGATTCTTCCTGACTAAAGTCTTACACTTCAGCCTACTCTTCATCTCTAGTATATTGTGATCTGAATCTATATCTGCTCCTGGGTACGCCTTACAATCCAGTATCTGATTTCGGGATCTCTGTCTGAGCACGGTGTAATCTAACTGAAATCGTTCCGTATCACCCGGCCTTTTCCAAGTATACCTCTTGTGATTCTTGAACAGAGTATTCTCTATTACTAGCTGAAATTTATTAAAGAACTCAATTAGACTTGCTCCTGTCTCTTTCCTTGTCTCAACTTCATATTGTCCTGTAACCTTTTTTCCTATTCCTTGCCCTACAGCTGCATGGCAGTCCCCCATGGCTATTAGATTTTCATCCCCCTTTACATACTGTGTTGCCTTTTCAGTATCCTCCAATACTTTCTCTATCTCTTCATCTTCAGCTTGCGACTTCGGCATGTATACCTGAACTATCGTTGTCGGTTTTGGTTTGCTGTCGATTCTGATAAGGACAACACTGTCACTGAACTGTTCACTGTAACACGCACTCTGCCCTATCTTCCTATTCATAACAAATCCTATTCCCGTTACACCATTTTCTGATGCTGTATATGTTACTCTATACTCATCGGAGCTCAAATTCTTGTCTTCTTTCCATTTCATTTCACTGACCCCTACAACGTCAAGACTGAGCCTTTGCATTCCTGTTTTCGGGTTTTCCTGCTTCTCTACCACATTCAAGCTTCTGACATTCAACTCCGCGACTCATAGAACGTTATCCTTTCATTGAGTAGTCAAACATTTTCTCATATTTACTTCCCCCTTGGCAGTCCCCTCCCGGAGATCCGAATGGAAACTATTCCGGAATCTTTAGACAATGGAGAGATCATCATGACACTTGTTCATTACAAGCCACTTGTCCTGTGAATACTCGCTATTTGTCTTTAATGCAATTGGTTCCGTTGCCTCCTGCATTCTCATGCTGTTGATCATTGCTGATTCTTCCACCTTTAGGGGCAGTTTCTCTCCTCTAGGACAAGAGAGTATCGCCAAAGTTAAGCGCTGTCGGGCTGGGCTAGCACTTGAAATGGGTGACCATTCGGTATGCTGAGCGTTGTTGGCAACCGCGGTGCACTCAGCCCTTGTGAAGCAAACTGAGGAGCTGCTTGATTGAGAAGTAGTGGCTCCTGTTTCGTAAACTCACATACGGCCGGGAGAACGGTGTGCTGACCACATGCCCCTCCGTATCCACATCCAGTGACGCCTGCAGTAGATGGTGACACGGCGGTCGGTCGGTACCGTTGGGCCTTCCAAGTCCTGCTCGGACGGAGTTAAGTTTTAAGGACAAGAGAGTGCCCTGAATCTCTGTTCGCACCTCGGCCTTCTTTGACAAGTCCATTGGCAGAGTGAGGGTGACTTCTTATGCCGTAAGTCTTCGGCTGCCAACGCTGATTATTAATCAAAATGTAAGCGGCGGCGGGATTTGAGCCCGCCACTGAGGACATTTTTATTGCTAATCAAACACGCTACCCCCCTTTTTTTGTTGGTCTCATTTTGTTCTATATTGTTCATTGAATATTTTCGGGGAGGACGTCCGATTATACTCATTTAGGTTCTTCGTTGATCCATTCACTCAGTTTTTTTATTACAGAGGGTAGCTAACCCTCTGACAGAATGAAACGATTTTTCGATTTAAAACCCACCGTTGTTGGATTATATTTGTTGTGCGTGAACAGGACTTACTGCGTAGACATCTTGTGCAAGGTACGGTGCCTAAATCCGGACACTTGAAACCTGTGTTTAAAAGCAAATTTATTAAAACAAAATATAAAGTAAAGTGAAGATCCTAATACATATAATTAGTGGTATCTTTCAAGAGTACTATGTGCATCCCCTTCGGTCGCAATGACCGCCTCCAATCTTGTCCTGAAGCAATCGCACTCACCCTTTAAATCAATGTTGTTCATATTTAGGATGCTGCTTTGATAGCGGTGCGTAGAAATGCGACATTCGGGTGCCTCGTCCTATTGGTAACTCTTTCGACTACATAAGAGTCGGTCTTATCGGGCCACAACTCCTTTGACCAGAACACTTCAACGTTATCCGAGAACCAGTTTTGGACTAAATGGCTCATTTGAAGTCCTCATCTCCCATCGGACATATTGCTTGCTCGTTGACATCCAATACTGACGCCAATTTTCTCAGCGATTGCCCCGGGTCCTTCGAAATAGGTACCTGAGCTTTTTCGTTGACCCCCGCAGTTCCTTACTCGCATTTTCTAGAATGAGGTTCCCTACCGCTGTAGTGGAACGTTCCCAGACTTCTCCGAAACATTATACTTGGCCACAATATTGTAATCAGTTGATCTCGGGTACCCGAAGTATCGAACTATTTCAATGGGAGAAGACTTTCGAGAAACGAGGCTCTACGGTTGTACTCTGCAATTGCTCGTAACATATCGGCCATATTCAGGGTCTACCTGTTTATTAGATGCCTTAGTATTTCAAGAACGCCAATCGCGACCTCCGACGGACTACAATATGGCGGGAAATTCAAACTGAAATTTGTCCAGATTTAAGTGCCGCAACCTGTATACAGGGTGTTACAAAAAGGTACGGCCAAACTTTCAGGAAACATTCCTCACACACAAATAAAGAAAAGATGTTATGTGGACACGTGTCCGGAAACGCTTAATTTCCATGTTAGAGCTCATTTTAGTTTCGTCAGTATGTACTGTACTTCCTCGATTCACCGCCAGTTGGCCCAATTGAAGGAAGGTAATGTTGACTTCGGTGTTTGTGTTGACATGCGACAACATCAGTACGTAGCATCAACAGGATAGTGTTCATCACGAACGTGGTTTTGCAGTCACTGCAATGTTTACAAATGCGGAGTTGGCAGATTCCCATTTGATTTACGGATTAGCACGGGGCAATAGCCGTGGTGCGGTACGTTTGTATCTAGACAGATCTCCAGAACGAAGGTGTCCCGACAGGAAGACGTTCGAAGCAATTGATCGGCGTCTTAGGGAGCACGGAACATTCCAGCCCATGACTTGCGACTGGGGAAGACCTAGAACGACGAGGACACCTGCAATGGACGAGGCAATTCTTCGTGCAGTTGACGATAACCCTAATGTCAGCGTCAGAGAAGTTGCTGCTGTACAAGGTAACGTTGACCACGTCACTGTATGGAGAGTGCTACGGGAGAACCAGTTGTTTCCGTACCATGTACAGCGTGTGCAGCCACTATCAGCAGCTGATTGGCTTCCACGGGTACACTTCTGCGAATGGTTCATCCAACAATGTGTCAATCCTCATTTCAGTGCAAATGTTCTCTTTACGGATGAGGCTTCATTCCAACGTGATCAAATTGTAAATTTTCACAATCAACATGTGTGGGCTGACGAGAATCCGCACGCAATTGTGCAATCACGTAATCAACACAGATTTTCTGTGAACGTTTGGTCAGGCATTGTTGGTGATGTCTTGATTGGGCCCCATGTTCTTCCACCTACGCTCAATGGAGCACATCATGATTTCATACGGGATACTTTAACTGTGCTGCTAGAACATGTGCCTTTACAAGTACGACACAACATGTGGTTCATGCACGATGGAGCTCCTGCACATTTCAGTCGAAGTGTTCGTACGCTTCTCAACAACAGATTCGGTGACTGATGGATTGGTAGAGGCGGACCAATTCCATGGCCTCCACGCTCTCCTGACCTCAACCCTCTTGACTTTCATTTATGGGGGCATTTGAAAGCTCTTGTCTACGCAACCCCGGTACCAAATGTAGAGACTCTTCGTGCTAGTATTGTGGACGGCTGTGATACAATACGCCCTTCTCCAGGGCTGCATCAGCGCATCAGGGATTCCATGCGACGGAGGGTGGATGCATGTATCCTCGCTAACGGAGGACATTTTGAACATTTCCTGTAACAAGGTGTTTGAAGTCACCCTGGTACGTTCTGTTGCTGTGTGTTTCCATTCCATGATTAATGTGATTTGAAGAGAAGTAATAAAATGAGCTCTAACATGGAAAGTAAGCGTTTCCGGACACATGTCCACATAACATATTTTCTTTCTTTGTGTGTGAGGAATGTTTCCCGAAAGTTTGGCCGTACCTTTTTGTAACACCCTGTATACCATTTAATGTTCTAATTACTAGAGTATGCATCATAGTACTCTTCTTATAAAGTCGTGGCGGAATTTAAGATTACAATGAGTGAACTTCGGTACCTTGTCTGGCTGAGTGAAACTGAGAAAAGAAAATACTGGGCCCTGTGTTAGGGCAACATTCATTCGTAATCACTTTCTCGGTTTTACAGCACAACCCGACTACTAATGAGCATTAAGCACTTTCCTAATACCAGTACTAAATTCTTATCATGCCCGAGCACATTCATAATATACAGTTGATTCCCTAATCTTGCATTTGCCGGAGAGACAATAGAAATGGGATGAAGGTTTGTAGTACTTTTCCGACGCCACGACCACAAAAAATTAATCTGAAATTTTAGGCTAACGAACCGAGCGAGCAACCGCGAGGCCCCCGGCCAGGCCTGTGTCCCAGTGCGGCACATAACAAGGGGCCGTTTCTCTTTGTGGCGTGATTGCGACCCTCCAGCGCGCCAGAGCGCGTCCCGGCCGCCCCTTTCCCACGAGCCGTGTGCTCGCGCCGCACACGCCCCGCCGCCTCTGACCCACAGGCGCCACACCCAGCCACACACACATGTACACACACACACACGTACACACACACACAGAGATCTCACTGCGTTCTCAGGCACCCGCAGTATTCGCTTCACTAACTGTTCGGCATTAGCCCAGGTCGGTTGATCTGTTGATGGCAGTAGCCGAAATGACGTTGTAAATAAGAATCACCTCGAAGGGAACGATCTATTGATACGTAATCAGCGTGGTTTCAGAAATCATCCTTCTTGTGCAACGCAGCTAGCTCTTTATTCGCACGAAGAAATGCCCGCTATCGACAGGAGATCTCGAGTTGATTCCGTATTTCTAGATTTCCGGAAAGCTTTTGATACCGTTCCTCACAAGCGACTTCTAATCAAGCTGCAGCCCTAAGGGGTATCGTCTCAGTTGTGCGACTGGATTCGTGATTTCCTGTGAGGAAGGTCGCAGTTCGTAGTAATAGACGGCAAATCATCGAGTAAAACTGAAGTGATATCAGGTGTTCCCCAGGGAAGCGTCCTGGGACCTCTGCTGTTCCTGATCTATATAAATGACCTGGATGACAATCTGAGCAGTTATCTTAGGTTGTTCGCAGATGATGCTGTAATTTACCCTCTAGTAAGGTCATCCGAAGACCAGTATCAGTTGTAAAGCGATTTAGAAAGGTTGCTGTATGGTGTGACAGGTGGCAGTTGACGCTAAATAACGAAAAGTGTGAGGTGATCCACATGAGTTCCAAAAGAAATCCGTTGGAATTCGATTACTCGATAAATAGTACAATTCTCAACGCTGTCAATTCAACTAAGTACCTGGGTGTTAAAATTACGAACAACAGCAGTTGGAAATACCACACAGATAATATTGTGGGGAAGTCAAGCCAAAGGTTGCGTTTCATTGGCAGGACACTTAGAAGATGTAACAAGTCCACTAAAGAGGCAGCTTACACTACACTCGTTCGTCCTCTGTTAGAATATTGCTGCGCGGTGTGGGATCCTTACCAGGTGGGGTTGACGGAGGACATCGAAAGGGTGCAAAAAGGGCAGCTCGTTTTGTATTATCACGTAATAGGGCAGAGAGTGTGGCAGACATGATACGCGAGTTGGGATGGAAGTCATTAAAGCAAAGACGTTTTTCGTCGAGACGACATCTATTTACGAAATTTCAGTCACCAATTTTTTCTTACATAGGTAGGAATGGCCATCAAAATGAAATAAAAATCGAACAGAAAGGTTTAGGTGTTCGTTTTTCCCGCGCGCTGCTCGGGGGTGGAATGGTAGAGAGATAGTATGATTGTGGTTCGATGAATCCTCTGCCAAGCACTTAAATGTGAATTGCAGAGTAATCATGTAGATGTAGATGTAGATGTAGATGTCAATAACTTTCCTCAAGTCTACAAATGCTGTAAACGTACGCAAATTTGTAAAATGTATTCGATCTACCATAACTTTCCTTAACTGAGCCAGTGGGAGTGATGTTCACATTGTGCGCAGCACGATTTGCTTTGTTAGTACTGTTAGTGTCATGACTTGCCGTCGTTTACCGGTACCGGTACGGCGACGTACCTTTGAAACCCATCAGCGAGAATTACAGTTGCAGACAGTCAGTAAAGGTCTGGACAAGGTGAGAAGGCTTTCATTAGTTAATCTGATTTATAAAAACAACAGCAATAGTCCTGCTGCTCTTCCCGAGTATCGACGCACAAACCCTTTGACTACCATAGGGACGTATGTGTTCCACGACGGGTGCTCAGATAACAACTGGAATTAATTGCTTTTTATTGATATGTAGCAGTGAAATGCCTGGGCTAGTAGGACAGAACGGATTACGTTGTGTAAAGGGGCCAAAATAAGTCGCTGTCAGTTGCACTCAACATACAAACTTTATTTATCAACAAACAATATTACAACAATGATACTGAACACTCAAAACTTTAATCGACTTCCTCTGATTAACTTTCGATCGGCTGAAGGCCACACTCAAAAGCCAAGACACAAGGCGTAAGCAAGAAATTGAAATACCAGGATCTTATGGGGGTTTCACCCAAAAATATTTTCTAAATCTTCAATCCAAACAGGCTGAAGGCCTTAGCAATTTAATTTTAATGGATCGTGGCTGGAGGCCGCATATTAAGCAATAAGAAGAGTTTCAATCAAAAGGCAGAAGGCCTTACCTTAAAACGTTTCATGCAAAATTCGGCTGAAGGCTCGATACAAAAGCATAACAATCTTATGCCTTAAGGGCAAGACAAGAACATTAATTTAAGAGATATTGATACTCGGCTGAAGGCCACACGTCAACCAAATAACTAAAACGCAAACAGGGAAATTGCTATTTAACACACAAGGAACGGCGCTCAGGAGTTTCCAAGGGTCGGCCTGGGATCGTAACACTAATGACCGTTTAGGTGAGACAGGCAGCCTGTCCAGCGACGTAATCTGAAGGCAACTCTCGCGTCCGTCGGCCGTCGTAATTTAAGATATTATTATTGTTATTATTATTTGATTGTTGCCGACTTACGTGGTGGGCCTTAATAAAAATGATATTTCATTTAATTTTGATTTTACGATTAAATGCTTTCCTGAAGTTCTCCTTTTAAACGATATTAATCTCAAATTATTTGTTACGTTAATGAAGGTTAGACTCGCTGAATCTTAAAACATGAGCATATAAGTTGAACAATGTAATAAACTTTTCATATTAATTTCCTCGGCTAGTCAGTTCACTTTAAAGCAAAAGATCTTTAGTTATTAATTACAATTGCGGCCCACACACGCGCGAGAGTATTTTTCTTACCTCCGTTAACCATTGTATTGTAGTCGGAGTCCTGGCTCTGGGTCTCAGCTATGGTACTGAAAATAAGAATCTTAAAGCTAAGTATTTTCTGCAACGTCGGGCGGCTGTGGAGAAAAATTAATATTATGTTAATAGCGGGCGAGTTTTTCCCTTCCGCTAATTTTTCATAAGTTAATATCGCCACGTAATGGCGTCGTTGGCTGCATCGGCCGCTGCGATTGTTGAACTTTAATTACTTGAATGCAGGTTAATTCAAGGAAGGCGGACATGAAATCGGGATCACCTCTTACAAATTGAAAGTGCACAATAATATTAAATCGGTATATTATATGCTTAACTCATACAAATATGCTTACATTTGCCAGCACTCGCAAGATGTCCGCCTATGCACAACAAAGACAAGATAAGAAGTGAAGACGACTAAAAAATTAACAAAAGAGCGTATCTTGTCGTCTCTTTAGATCACTTTGTTATATTTCTTTGCATTGCATTTCTTTGCATTTCTCGACAGAGAAATTATTGTTTTACGGCTACATGAAAAAAATATATTATTCAATTTATGAATGTCTCTTCTTTATAAATATTATTTTTAAGTCTTTTCGTAATATGGCACTGGGGACGCTATACAACCCAACTGACAGACAGCCGGCCGACCAATGAACAAGATCACTTCCGTTCCACGCAACGAGAAAAACGACCACAAGATTTCAATACAACGACACACTGAATATTGGCGCTCACAACGACCAACAACACCTCAGCTGTCTAACTACACGCCGCACTGGACAGCAACAACACGACGAGGAAAATACACTGCCGAAAATTACTCCAACGACCAGGGCAGGTAACCGGAACATCAACGGCCACAAGGCAGAAAATATCGCTGGCCAGCTTCAATAACAGGGACTAAATTAAGTTCAACTCCACAGGAAGACGGCTGGAGTCTTGGCCGACTTGAATACACACACGTTGTTGCTCGGGGGAATGTCCCAAAAGCGACAACCAGGATCAAACGCAAGAAAAGTAAACAGTTGATGCTCGATAGTAAGTTAAGTGAGGACTCAACTTTCATGTCCAAGATCGGTGGACGACGAACTTCGTAGCACTCGCAAGCAGCACCTCAAACTCCATCCGCGCGTGCACACCGCCAGCGGCCCTGGCCAGAGTACCCGCGACGGAGACTTCCTTGCCGCTCCACGCCAACCGACCGACTGCCCAGGCCCGGAAACAGTGAAAGGGCCAAACATACATCGGCCGATGAGACGACCAACCGAACGACCAACCAACGGTCGTCCCGCTGCAATCTCCCTCCGTCGGACAGTTCATGTGTGTTGCCAGCGGTCAGCGAGCACTGGCTGTCCGCGCCTCACCGGCGCTCCGTCCCCGACTTCACTGCTGCTGCGTCCCGACTGCACTGCTGGTCCGTCTCCAACTGACTGCCAGACACACGAGACCACGAAATACTGTCGGTCGCTCCAGAGATGCACTTATGAATACGCGCTGCTGCTACCGCTCACGGGCAAGTAAGGCAGGAAGTTAGTGACACCAGTAAATGGAATAAGAAAACGAGGCGGCAGTACCGTAACAGAAGATGAGAAACAATAAATGGCATGAACACGAGCCGAGCACGACTTGGTCAGCATCACATTGGTAAAGGGAAGCCTACTAATGCTTATCAGAATTCTTATATTACTGATAGTAGAACTTCCTGTCCTCAGACTTCATTGTTAACCCTTGTCACCGCTTTGTCCCATCGAAATAGTTCGCACCTGCAGATAGGCAACCCAATTACTAGATTCACAAACTGGGGTGTCTTTGTGCCTTCCCAGACACATACCGTCAACGACTTGTACCACGAATTGACGTTTTCCACATCGCATACTGCGCACCTGTAGTGTCAGTTACAAACTTTGAGAGGTGTTCTGACCACTGGTGTGGGTTTTTCAGTCGTCTTCTGAAGTCCTAGACGTACACCGATGTTCATAAAAAACAGAACATCTTGAACGACTGTCATATTCGCAGAGCACCAACATTAGTATATCCTGAAGAAATGATTAGCATTTGAACTTTATTGGCCCACGGGGTCAAGGTCAACATCTATATTGTGGCACAACGGCACCTACCGGCAAAATGTGCCTGCGGCTCATTGATCCATTGCCTTCTGTTTATAAACCGAAGGTAATGGTTCAGTGTGACTTGACAAGACGTGTCGGATGCCTCGCAGACGTATGCGAAAACCTTATCGTCAAATCATCTGAAAGGGGGCGCGTTATTGGCATGAGAAAAAATTGGGGCTCATCTGGGACGAAGAGTACCGACAGTGCAACGGGTGTGTGCAGAATGGTTCACGGAAGGCCGCAGAACTCGACGGCATGGATCAGGTAGCACCACCCGGACTATTTCTCGAGAAGATCGACACCTCATCCTAATGGCAATACAAGACAGCTTTGCGTCTTTCTCGGCTGTGGGGCAACAGTGGAACAGTGTAATACATCGTACAGGGTTAGGAGTGACAGTTTACTACGGCATAGGTTAATGCACGGCGTCCACTTCTCCGCCTACCTTTGACGTATAAGCAGAAACATTCTAGACGCCAATGGTGTACTGAACGACGTCACAAGGGACAGAAATAGCATCCCCTGGTCCTTTCGGACGAATATATTGTTTGTTTGAAAATTATGGCCGCATTTTGGTTCGTCACAGACAGGGCGGAGCGACGTCTCGGTGACTGCATTCACACAAGACATACAGCACCAACTCAAGGCCTTACCTTATGGTGTGGGCTGCTATTGAGCGTACCGCAAATCACAGTTGGTGTGTGTCCAGGGCACTGAGACCTATAGCCACACGTTTCCTGCACAACACCCCAGAGGCTATTCTTCAGCAAGGCAATGCACGATAACATTTTGTTGCACGAACACGTGCCCTCTTAGTGTCACAGGATGTCAGCCTTTAGCCCTGACTCACCAGATCACCAGACTTGTCGCGAATCTAAAATGTATGGGATATGGCGAAATGCTACGGTGCAGCGCTATGACCCATTGCTAACCACCACAGAATGAGCTTTGGAACCAGGTGAATGCAGCATGGCTGGCTATCCCATAGGACGCCATTTGCACCTTATACGCGTCGATGACCATGGCAAACCCTGTGCCTACGAGACAACAGGATACGTGCTCAACCGAGGTGACTAAAATGCTAATTATTTCTGCAGGACATACTAATGTACATGTCCTGTACATATGTACATCCTGTCTCTAGTCGTTCAAGGTCTTCTGTTTCCTCATGAGAGTGTTCTTATGAATAATCCTCTACGTATTGTCCCCCCCCCCCCCCCCCCACGCCACCGCCAAAACCAAACCCATTGGAAAACGAAACGGAGGGAAATGTTCTTTTCATATTGCTTCTTCTGACTAAGACACTAAGAATAATTTGACGTAACACTGGTAGTCAAAGGAACACAGAGAGGTCCTCTTTCCACACTGAAGTTGAAGAACATGATTCAGATGTCCGAATTAATAGCGTGGCGACCGAGATCAGCAGATTTCCACCCGGATGATTTCTGACTATGTAGTTATCTAAAGGTCAAGGTTTATCAACGGGGCACTAATATATGTTGGAAGTTGAAGATGAGAATAGCGTGGGAGGTACGTAACATCCTACCTCAGATGTTTTTGGCAGCGGTTGAGCAATCCCTAGCGCGGTTCCTGGCTGTCGTGGATGCAGATGGTCGTCACGCTGAGCAACGTTTATAATCTGAAACGTAACCATGGCAGGGAATTAACAAATATTGCCTTACCGTATGGATATTAAAACCTGTTTCTTTGGGTGGTTTATTTGCTATTCTTCTTCCGTATGTCCCTAAATTTTTTTTTTTTTTTCGTAAACCTTCCTTGTCCGACTATCACGCGTTTCTCGTGGGGTCCCTCCCTAATAGCAAAAGTTTAATTATAACCATCCTGTATAGTTCATTCTCGCGTGGTTTGTAGGTTTAAGTGGAACGTTAGGGTACTGAAGTACTCAGCCGACATGTCACATAGGGGCAAGAAGCGCTAAGGCTTGCGTGTTAAGAATGTGCTGGTGCCAGTTATTAGACGTGTCGATGTAATATTCTGAAGGTCAACTCAGACAAAGGATTTGTCATTGACATTACCAGTATGAGTACCGATAGTGTACACCACCTCGTGACACCATCAAAGGAAGTTAGTGAAAGGGACTTAAAGTTGAAGGTGAAGAAAGATGAAAAAGGGATACACTGGAAATAAAAAAACAAACTGTGGGAATGTGATAGACCTGTGTATCGCTCTATATCAAACAGTGGAAGTGACAGTGTAAGTCAGTCAGATAGCAACAATGATAAGAAAAGGAAGAAATGTAAAATAAAAAAGAGACTTTCGTGCCATATATAGAATATAAGATCTCGACGAATAAAAATATAAGTGCAAATGAATCCAAACGCTTCGTGCCATTAGAGGCGTGAAAACTGCTTTGTAACTTATTAGCTCACTGTAATGTCGTCAGAACTATTTATTTTCATTTCTTGTTGAGTTCGTTTTGTAGAATGTAGCTCTTTCTGTAAGAGGCAGTCAAGGATAACAAGACAGAGGGAAATGCTTAAGTAAACTGTCTATCATTTCATAAGTAATCGTCATAACCATCAACACATTTATCCAGCAGTGAGGCAAGACGGCCATTGCCTTCAAAGCAAAATATTTCAGGTTGTCCGTGGAATCGTGATTGAATCCAGGCGTGCAACTCTTGGAAGCTATCTGCGGTCACGAATGTCTCTTATCGCGGCTCCAAAAATATGGAAATCGCGTGAGGAGAGATCGGAACTGTACAGAGAATGTGTGACGGCATCCCAGCGAAACTTCTGCAGCGTGGTAGACACAGTCTTAGCAACATGTGAGCCTGCACCTTATCTTCTTAAGGTCGAACTGTTTTGAATTTAATAAATAACGGACACAAAATCGACTGAATTTGAAGATGATACGGAGGCACTGCGCAAATATTTTTCTTACAAGCATTGCCTCTAAAAAGTGTGGAGAGTATTTTTGTCTTATTTAGTGTTTCGTAAAAACAGAAGATGTTATTTTTAATAACGTAACATACCACTAAGTTTAAAAGTAAAAAGTATAGAGGGCTCCAGCGCACACTTGTGTGCTGTTGCTTAACTCGAGAATTTTCATTTCGAAGCCAAGTGGCAGAAAATATGTTCATCGATCGTAGTTATATAGCAGCCAAAGAGATTAGGTACAGCAGCACACAATTTCTAACCATCAGACTGTGAGTCCGGTCCTAATTTCAGTCCCAAACCCGCCCCTAGCGTCTCATAGTCGAGTGGTTTTCAGCCTGGTGTGAGCCTATAGATTCCAGGTAAATTCGCTGCCATGAATGCCAAGCACGCTACCTACACCGTTAAGCTGAAACACTACGACCACCTCACTAGTAGTCAGTATCTATTCAAGTTTTTCCTACGCCGGAAAAACCTAAAATCACACATTATGACAACCTTTTGTTGATTTGTTGGTCCATCTTCTAGACGCAGTACAGGAGTGGTTCTCCAGAGCATGGATTTGACAAGTCGTTGATTTTTTTTTCACTTCTTTATTCAACTAATGATATTCATACATAATAACCCACCACCTTATGCATTAGTGGGTCTTAATGTCTACAATACCGTTACTTACTTACTATTACAAATTTCCTACCTTCTTACTTGATACAGGATGTGAAAGTGTTTATTACGCTGTGAGTAAGTACTACAGTCTATTTTACTCTACTGTCCTAGCAAGCTACTCCTGCAGCGTTACAGATGTGCCAGTTGATTTATAAACCTACACCGAGCTAACCCCAGTGCTCATGCCCCTGGCACTGGGCTGGCCTTAACCTGGAAATCGCTGCAGGTACTGCTAGTGGATATCGAAAAATCTACAGCCGACTTAAGAACTATCTACCTACTACGAGTCATTATAGGCTTGCATTAAGTCAAATCCGGGATATTTTCGCACATTCCCCTACTCCAAGACGTAGCGAATTCCGACCGTCACGGCGATCGGCCAGTCCACGCACCATCGGAATGGGATAGGTGCAGGTATGTCATATTATGATCACGGTTTATAGATTGTCCCTACGATATTCTTGCAGGACCTTTGCTGACACCTCGCAAGACTATCGACGATCTTGAATGTGGTTGGATCCCGAATCAGATGGTATGTGTCTTTATTGGGTAACAGGCGTCTTAGAGCGGTGGCTACGTCATCGAAAATGGGACACTCGTAGATTACGTGGTCCAGAGTGCCAGTTTCAGCACTACAGTCACACGAGAGGGTAGCCCTCTTCCCGAACCGGCAAATATGTTCCGGATACGGCCCGGTATCTGTAAGGAAGTGCAGCAATCCCTTGCTCGGTTTAAGGTGCGAGAATTGGAGCCGTTCCTTGATATTTGTCAACAACTGGTATGTCCTTCTTCCTGTCTCTTCTCTGTCCCAGAGTTCTTTCCACAGATCTTCCCCTATCCTTCTAATTGCAAATTTGTCCCCGACCCGCACCCCCAGAATCTGTTCAGTTTTCTCAATTTCCCTTCTTTTAACCCAGTACCAGGCTGCTTGTTCCTTATTTTAATATCCAAGGGACATACCCCCATGAGAATTAATAGTGCACACCCCCCCCCCCCCCAGGAGATGTTCTGTAAGCTCCGACAGAGCGTAAAATCATATTGCGCTGCACCCTCCTCACAGCCATGGCAGGCCCGACCCTCGTGAGTCTGTGTGCCCAGACCCCTGACCTGTAACCCACTATGGAGGTGAGAATGGTGTTGTGATAACGTCTAATCAGTGAAATCTCCTATGTCCAATTATGATGAGGTTATTCAAAACCTCTAACGACCTTTGGGTTACCGCTTCGATATGTTTGGTGAGCTCCATTTCTCATCTATGATAACACCCAGATACTGAGCCTCACGACGCCGAATAACTGGTGTGTCCTCGATCCTCACTGTCGGGTTTCTCGCCAACTGGCCCTTTAGTAGGAAGTACGTCGATTTGTTGGGGGCAATTTTCATCTTAGTTCTTTGGCACCATTGTGTTAATATTGTAATTACCCTTTCGATTTTTGGTTCAAGAACTTCACGGCTTCGGCCACCCACTAGCAGGAGGAGGTAGTCTGCGTAGGCTATCGCCTCTAGCACATCTGCACTTCTCTCCAGACTTTCCAGGAGAGGCTCCATGTTTATGTTCCAAAAGAGTGGCCCCAGGACAGAGCCCTGTGGACACCGCTTTGGATCTTTTTGCCAACCCTCCCGCTAGGGGACGATAGCCAGACCTCTCTTTCCATACAATAGCTCCTGAGACAGCCATATAGCAGCCCTGGACACTCCTCCCGCAAAGGCAAGAGCGAAGGCCACCACAGGTTGTCAAAGACGCCTCTGATGTCAACCATGATGCCAACTATGTACTTGTGTTGGGACGACCCACAGACCTCGGCCGCCAGGGCAATTGCGTCAGACACAGGTCGCCCCTGCAGAAAACCGAACTGCCTGTCGCTCATCCCACACAGCACTCGGTGTTGCATCAGTCTATCAGCTAGCAACCGCTCTAGCAGTTTGCCCAACAGGTCTAACAGACAGATTGGTCTGTAGGACTTGACTTCCTTTGGGTCTTTGTCCTGTCCTTTCTTAATAATCACCACATAGGCCAGTTTCCAGATGGAAGGATATGTACCGAGGTGCGATGCTTCATTGTATATTCTTGTTAGAGGTGTTACTAGTTGAGGAGCGAGGTACTGCACCACCTCCACTATAATGCCGTCTGGTCCTGGGGCCTTCCCTCTCTTATCTTATCTGTGCCCCCACTTCCTCTTCAGAGAACAGATAAACCACCACGTTGCTCTGATATCCTTCCTGAACTGTTTGCCTGGTTAGGCGTTGTTCTTCTGGGTCCTCTTCTACTTTATCGTCAGGGAGCACGGACTGGAGGAGGACCTCAGCACTTTCCTGCCAGGATCCCGTCATCCAGTTCCCATCCCTGACAGTGGAGAGCACCACTGGTGACCAGACTTTTTCTCTTACTATCTTGTACGGAACGCCCCAGGGATCAATAGCCAATTGACTCTGCACGTATGTTTCCCAACTCTGGAGCCTGACTGTTCTTAGCTCCTTTTGGAATTGCTCCTTAGCGCCTCTGTAGTTTTGCAACCAGCGTTGTTTCTCTTCCCTGACGATACTTCGCTGGTAGTACCTCCTCGCCCTCCTGACAGACTGACGCATCTGCTCTAGTTCTGCAGACCATGGTGACGGAGAGGCCACTACAGCTCTCCTCCTGGTTGGTACAGCAGCCTTCACCGCCTTGGTGAGTGCACTCACCAGCTCTTCGGCTTGTCTGTTGACGTCTTCGTCACCTTCTGGCCATATCGGAACATCGAACTCTCTTGCAAGGCGCTTCCAGTTAGCTTTATTACAGTTAAGTAGCACTTCCCACCCCTTGTCCCAGTTGCACTCATTGTCAGAAAGGGTAAATGTAATTAGATTATGGCCACTAGTAGTGATCCTATCTCTAACGATCCAATTTTGTATCTTGGCAGCAATATTTGCTGACATTAATGTTACATCGATGTTCGTGTCCTCGGTCCCGCCGCCAGTATGGGTGGGGGGATAACCTGGTCTATTGCCAATAAGCAGTTGTAACGACATGATGGTCTCCTCCAGTTTTCCTCCTCTTTCATCTCAACTGCTACTGTGCCATAGGGGGGGATTTGGCATTCGCATCAGCCGTTAGTGTTCCCGTTAAATGCCCTGGCCACTAACGTCCTTTCCTCACCTGTTGTCGCTGTCCAACATGGTATGGAATTTTGACAGCTAATACATATTCCATTGTGGGTTATGACGTTTGTAGCATTGCCACTTTGGGTTCTCATGTACTGATTGACGGGAAACAAGTCGTTGTGTCGGTCGGTCCGTGGCTGTCCCCTGGTTGGGTTTCGACGGATCAAGTATAGTTGGGCTCACCACCTGTCTCACTTAAGTGAACGAGGGCAGACCGACCTCCCTGGAGGCTTTCTGAATGCCACCGGTGTTTAACTATCTGTTGTCAGCTATTTTAAATTTTATGCTTATGGTTATTTGTTTTTTTTCTTAAAATTTTGCAAAATTAATTTTTAGATTTATCTTTGAAGTTCAAACAATGCGTCCTTCTGCCTTTAAAGATTATGGTAATATACTTTAAAAAATTTGAAGTTTAATTCTGGCCCTCATCTATTGGTATTGCACCTTGCATATGTTGCTTCTTTAAATTATTTTATTGCTATCTTAATTGGATTTTAAGATTTCTTGTTGTTAAACATGTTGGTCTTCTGCCTTTAAGGGTCAATGGTAATATATTCTGAAGTTTGGAATTTAATTGTGGCACTCAGCCATTTGTATTGCAACTTGCTTATGTTGTTTTTGAATTATTTTATTGCTATCTTGTTAAGATTTCTTGTTGGAGGCCTTCAGCCGTGAAAGAGTTGCATTCGATAAAGATTCGCCTATGTGCCGCTTTGGTTGTAAAGGTTATCAAATTACAATAAATGACTATTAGAAGCAGAAACTGAGCTCAGCCTTTGGCCCTTTCCACAATACTATTACGTGTTCTGCCCAGCGGATTTAGCGGGCATCTGAATGTGCTCACTTAGAATGATTCTTGACTGGCGTCACTCTCATAAATTTTTCTCTTACGAACTTAGAAAAAATGTGTGTCGAGGGATTTAGAAATATTCCACCTCGTCGAACTCTGTTGAATTTCGCCTCGTGGGACTAAGAACGCTCTCGTCTCGCGAGATTCTAATGAGTTCCTGGCAAGTGAAACTTTTCCAAATCCGTACAAGCAAAATTATTCTCAACACGAATGTTTGGAGCCCATAAGAGAAAAATTTATCTGAGTCACCTCGTCTCCTAAAAAACTTTCTCGGGCCCGACGGACGGATTACCACTTGGTATTTCTTTATTTTATTATTTACATCAATATCGAGATATTTAATGATGCCCTCTTGGAAGATACACATCCTTTAGACACCTAAGTAATTCTCTGAATTTATTTTTCTACTCTAATCTGTGCGAAATGGCTGATTACTCGCTGTTAGAAATAGTGGAAATGACGAAAATTGTTGGCGACTGTTCCAATAATTATGCAGCCGCTCGAAGATTGTATGCCGAAAGGTATTGCGATGCCCGTTATTCCACAAAGGTTGCAATTAGGTCTCCGGCAGGACGAGCTTGAAGAGTGCCCTTGAAAAGGCGGGGACGAAGGAAGGGCCCGAGAGAGCCGACTGCGCTGAGAGTTCGTGTTATCGTCCCTGAAGATCCACACCTTTCGACTCAACAGATTCAGCGAATGCATGGCGTGCCTCGATAAACGGTATCTCGTGTTTTGAGATACTTTCAATTCCATCCATGTCGTTTACATATCACCCAAGCAATTGAGCCTCGGGATCCTGAGAGACGTCTGGCATTTTGTCAATGGCCCTATGGCCCGATACGCAAATACGTCGTGATCCCTTTTTCTTCACACGCACTGTCTTTACAGACGAGCAAACTTCGACAACATGGAAGGAGTCAATCTCCATAACGCACAATACAGGGCGGAATCAAATCCTCGCTGGCAACGAAATTACCAAACACAAAGATAGTGATCAATCAATGCCCTGTTTTTTATGGCGTAACGTTGTACGGCTTGCGCTATCTTCATATTATCCATTGTCTGGCGCTTCTTTTATTAGAAAATGTCCCCCTAGACATAAGAGCACTTATGTGGTCTCAGCATGTTGGCGCCCCTGCACATCAGGCCTTACCTGTCAGAAGGGGTACCTTAATGCAACTAACCCAAATCGGTATTGATATTAGTGAATTCCCGCCAAGACAGCCAACTTAACACCACTGGACTTCTTGTTATGGGGAGGTGTGAAGCAGAAGGTGTACTCCACTCTCCCGACGACGCCATAAGGTATCAGAGAAAGGACTGTGGTGGCTTTCCAGGCAATCACCCATCAGACATTGAACGATGTCGAGACCAGTTTCCGACAGCGTGTACAAATGTGCATTAGGTAAAATGGGCAGTAGATCGAGTATCTGAGATCCCAATTTCCATTGAGAACCATGTTAATCAGCCGTTTTCAGGGCTAACGGTGAGCGACGTCCACTGGGCAGACTGCACGGTGTGCACATTGGGTTCCGCTAATGGCGACGGTATTTAATCCCTACTGAAAAATTTGAAGGCCATTTCAAGTTCACGAAAATTTCACCACATGACAGAGTTCAGAAACCATACATTGGTTTTTCGAAAAAAATTTCCCTTCATACAATGCATTATTTTTTCACGTAGAATACGAATATGGAATAAAAATAGGGGTTACCATTTGCAAAAATGATGTTGACCTTGACCTTGACCTTCAAAACAGCGTTCAAGGTCATTTCGAAGTAACCATTCCATGACCCCCTTCAACCCTTATAACTTTTACTAGAAACTTTTTTTCGGAATTGTACCATTCCAAAGATATCGGCCAGTATAGATTAAAATGGGATACCCTGTATAATCCAGGACTAACTACAAACAACTTACTAGACGAATATCAATTAGGTTTCCGTAAACATCGCAACACCATATCTGCATTAATAAAGGTAACAGACTACCTGAAGCGTGCCATGGATGCACAAGGGGCAATGATCAAGCGCTTTTTGACTTCAGCAACGCCTCTGACGCTGTTCACATCAACATTTCATCCCAAACTTACTAGTCTACATTTCTCGCCAAGTACAGTGCAGTGGTTTCGCTCATACCTGACTTCTCCTCAACAGTGCGTTATGTTTGTCACCATGAAATCATAATGGGAGGCGGTTAGTGTCTGTCATCACCCAGGTTTCGGTGTAAGATCCCATATTCATTATATTATATGTAATGATGTGTCATCACTTTTGTCCTACTGCAAATACAAAATGTATGCTAATAACCTGCAGTTGTATCGAAGCGCAAAAACAGTGCACATGAAGGCAGTTGTCGAGAAACTCAATAAAATGCGAAAATGGTCATAGGCTACGGAGTTACAGCTCAACCCATCCAAAACACAAGTGGTACTGGTTGATCATTCTAGGTTCATTAGCTCGAAATATCGTGAATCCCTACCAGCTTTAACCCTAAATGAGACAAATATCAACTTCTCTCCTTCAGCAACACGTAACTGCTGTATGTAAGAAGGCATCAGCAGTCTACTGACTGGTTTGATGCCGCCCGCCACGAATTCCTTTCCTGTGCTAACCTCTTCATCTCAGAGTAGCACTTGCAACCTACGTCCTCAATTATTTGCTTGACGTATTCCAATCTCTGTCTTCCTCTACAGTTTTTGCCCTCTACAGCTCCCTCTAGTACCATGGAAGTCATTCCCTCATGTCTTAGCAGATGTCCTATCATCCTGTCCCTTCTCCTTATCAGTGTTTTCCACATATTCCTTTCCTCTCCGATTCTGCGTAGAACCTCCTCATTCCTTACCTTATCAGTCCACCTAATTTTCAACATTCGTCTATAGCACCACATCTCAAATGCTTCGATTCTCTTCTGTTCCGGTTTTCCCACAGTCCATGTTTCACTACCATACAATGCTGTACTTCAGATGTACATCCTCAGAAATTTCTTCCTCAAATTAAGGCCGGTATTTGATATTAGTAGACTTCTCTTGGCCAGAAATGCCTTTTTTGCCATAGCGAGTCTGCCTTTGATGTCCTCTTTGCTCCGTCCGTCGTTGGTTATTTTACTGCCTAGGTAGCACAATTCCTTAACTTCATTGACTTCGTGACCATCAATCGTGATGTTAAGTTTCTCGCTGTTCTCAATTTTTCTACTACTTCTCATTACCTTCTTCTTTCTCCGATTTACTCTCAAACCATACTGTCTACTCATTAGACTGTTCATTCCGTTCAGCAGATCATTTAATACTTCTTCACTTTCACTCAGGATAGCAATGTCATCAGCGAATCGTATCATTGATATCCTTTCACCTTGTATTTTAATTCCACTCCTGAACCTTTCTTTTATTTCCATCATTGCTTCCTCGATGTACAGATTGAAGAGCAGGGGCGAAAGGCTACAGCCCTGTCTTACACACTTCTTAATACGAGCACTTCGTTCTTGATCGTCCACTCTTATTATTCCCTCCTGGTTGTTGTACATATTGTATATGACGCGTCTCTCCCTATAGCTTACCCCTACATTTTTCAGAATCTCGAACAGCTTGCACCATTTTATATTGTCGACGCTTTTTCCAGGTCGACAAATCCGATGAAAGTGTCTTGATTTTTCTTTAGCCTTGCTTCCATTATTAGCCGTAACATCAGAATTACGTCTCTCGTCCCTTTACTTTTCCTAAAGCCAAACTGATCGTCACCTAGCGCATTCTCAATTTTCTTTTCCATTCTTCTGTATATTATTCTTGTAAGCAGCTTCACTGCATGAGCTGTTAAGCAGATTGTGCGATAATTCTCGCACTTGTCAGCTCTTTCCGTCTTCGGAATTGTGTGGATGGTTCAAATGGTTCAAATGGCTCTGAGCACTATGGGACTCAACTGCTGAGGTCATTAGTCCCCTAGAACTTAGAACTAGTTAAACCTAACTAACCTAAGGACATCACAAACATCCATGCCCGAGGCAGGATTCGAACCTGCGACCGTAGCGGTCTTGCGGTTCCAGACTGCAGCGCCTTTAACCGCACGGCCACTTCGGCCGGCAATTGTGTGGATGATGCTTTTCCGAAAGTCAGATGGTATGTCGCCAGACTCATATATTCTACACACCAACGTGAATAGTCGTTTTCTTGCCATTTCCCCCAATGATTTTAGAAATTCTGATGGAATGTTATCTATCCCTTCTGCCTTATTTGACCGTAAGTCCTCCAAAGCTCTTTTAATTTCCGATTCTAATACTGGATCCCCTATCTCTTCTAAATCGACTCCTGTTTCTTCTTCTATCACATCGGACAAATCTTCACCCTCATAGAGGCTTTCAATGTATTCTTTCCACCTATCTGCTCTCTCCTCTGCATTTAACAGTGGAATTCCCGTTGCACTCTTAATGTTACCACCGTTGCTTTTAATGTCTCCAAAGGTTGTTTTGACTTTCCTGTATGCTGAGTCTGTCCTTCCGACAATCATATCTTTTTCGATGTCTTCACATTTTTCCTGCAGCCATTTCGTCTTAGCTTCCCTGCACTTCCTATTTATTTCATTCCGCAGCGACTTGTATTTCTGTATTCCTGATTTTCCCGGAACATGTTTGTACTTCCTCCTTTCATCAATCAACTGAAGTATTTCTTCTGTTACCCATGGTTTCTTCGCAGCTACCTTCTTTGTACCTATGTTTTCCTTCCCAACTTCTGTGATGGCCCTTTTTAGAGATGTCCATTCCTCTTCAACTGTACTGCCTTCTGCGCTGTTCCTTATTGCTGTATCTATAGCGTTAGAGAACTTCAAACGTATCTCGTCATTCCTTAGTACTTCCGTATCCCACTTCTTTGCGTATTGATTCTTCCTGACTAATGTCTTGAACTTCAGCCTACTCTTCATCACTACTATATTGTGATCTGAGTCTATACCTGCTCCTGGGTACGCCCTACAATCCAGTATCTGATTTCGGAATCTCTGTCTGACCATGATGTAATCTAATTGAAATCTTCCCGTATCTCCCGGCCTTTTCCAAGTATACCTCCTCCTCTTGTGATTCTTGAACAGGGTATTCGCTATTACTAGCTGAAACTTGTTACAGAACTCAATTAGTCTTTCTCCTCTTTCATTCCTTGTCCCAAGCCCATATTCTCCTGTAACCTTTTCTTCTACTCCTTGCCCTACAAAAATATAAAACGCTCCCACATCTTGACCTTATTTATTACAGTGACACGATCCCGCAAGATCTTCCCCAGGAAAACTCACGCACCTGTAACTGGTTATGAATGTTCGTGATCCTTATATCTGTGATGTCCGACTGTTTGATCATATTTCACCATCATATGCACAGTTATTCTGGCTGCTTGCAGACAATTGCAGAAATTTCCATAGCCTCTTTCTTCCCTACTGTCTTACCAACGACCACTGTCCCTCATATTTTTATCGACCATACCGCTGTTGTCTGAACAACATGGCAGAAACAACGGTTCCCATCAGAGCAAAATCCATTCTATCATTCAGCCACTTCTTCCAGTACCTGCCTTTTCAATAGCAGAAACCCGACCCTGGAATAACCTCCCGCTTTATCTTACAGAACCGAATAACATCTCCAGCTTTAGAAGACATTTAATGACATATCTGCTAAAGCAACACTGGTCATTGCTGTTTCACTGTACACACTCGTTATCTTTGTACATCCCTTTCCAAGCAGATCTTCCTCATTTTTCAGTAATCTTAGCTGGTACAGTCCCCTTAAATTTCCTTCCGGCAGAACTCGCAGTATCAGAAAACATCTATCCTCAACACCTATAAATCCTCTTTATATCTGCCACTATCATTATCGTTTTTCTTGACATTATTATCATTATTTTTATTACTATTAATGTTATCATTGTTAGTGGTAGCAGCTGCAGTAGTACAAGTACTGCTAGGCTTTTTTCCGTTTTATGAAATGCAGAGGTTTATATTATTGCGTATTTAAAATAGATTGTCAATCTTTGCACCACGGTGAAATTGGAGCAAGATGTGACTGAATATTTGCGCAAATAATTTGAGACGACGCTAGAAAAATTTCTCTTCTACTCTGCTCAGCTTACATACTTTCCTCACCCATTCTGGACTCCGCGGTGTAGTGTGATCATAAGGTTCCGGCTGATCAGTGTGCTTTACACAAGCAGCAAGCAGCTTCTTTACTGGTAGTTCTGGCAATCTGTGCTGATCCATCAGACTTTTGCTCGTATACTTTGGTTACTAGACACAAACCACTGGGTAGGAAGGCTGTCACTTGAAGTCGGCAGTTGCCACTGCTTATAATCTGTCTGTTTAATGGGAAAATTAATGCTCTAAGGCATCTGAGTAAAGAACGCCAGGCGACTAAATAGGAAGGAAGGGAGATTATCGAATAATATTCCGTCGACGACGACGTTATTAGAGATGAAACGCACTCTTAGTCTGCCTCTTCAAGTGAGCCATGGTTGTATTTACCGGCTGTATTTACCTTAACCAGCGCAGAGGACCGCAGTAACTATTAATCTAGATGGACAGGACGTTGAGCACTAGTCTGCCTTTTATTTCATTTTTTTTTTTTTGTGGAAAATCCAACAAGTGATAATTTTAGTAAAAATGGCATAATTTATCACAGTTTTAAACTTCTGTTGAAATACGTGAGTGACACACTTAAAAAGATTTTTTTAGTCCCACCTTCTTGCCCTGATCGTTCAGTGCCGACCGGTCGTCTTATTGTTCGCTGCTAATGGCGTAGTTGCGTGGCAGTATGGAAGGTATGGAATCAGCTCAATGTTCTGTCAGCTTACCAGGTACTCGTGTCGCTACTTCTCACCAAGGCAGCTCCTCAACTGACATCATGAGGCTGAATGCACTGCCAATAAAAAATCTCTGCCTGCGCTGATCATAAAAGTATAATCAAAGAATAATCAGTCAGGCTCAAGGAGAAGGAGTGGACGTCTCCCACAGGGCTCACTGTTATACACGCTCCTGTTTTACACGTTCACGAATAATTTATACAACGCCTTAAATTCAAATCTAAAGCTTCCACAATATGTTTCCTGTACTTACGCAGAGAGTGAAACGGTAGCAGTCAACTTGCATAAATGTGGGCGGTAAGAACGTAGGTTGCCGTGCCGTTCTCGATGGTTTCCGGTTTTCGTACCGCGTCAATGTTCCGATCCGTAAATAGACTTCCTGGTGCCTTCTTCTGGGAACTGTATGCACACAGTGGCGCACTTTCAAATTTTCACAACTTTAAGAAAAGTAATTCGCACGTTTTTCGTCGGAAATGTTCGTGATTAGCTTCTATATGACTTCGCTGTGATTGGTGGGAGCGTTCAAAGAGGTACTAATGTCTGGAGCGTGCGTGGCGGCTTGCCTGTATTTGGCCGGCCGAAGTGGCCGTGCGGTTCTAGGCGCTGCAGTCTGGAACCGCGAGACCGCTACGGTCGCAGGTTCGAATCCTGCCTCGGGCATGGATGTGTGTCATGTCCTTTGGTTAGTTAGGTTTAAGTAGTTCTAAGTCGCATAGTGCTCAGAGCCATTTTGAACCAATGACGACTGAAGAGAATCGTTCAACGGGATAGAAGTACAGTCCTTCCGCAAACTGCTGCAGATTTCAATGCTGGGCCATCAACAAGTGTCAGCATGCGAACCATTCAACGAAACATCATCGATATGGGCTTTCGGAGCCGAAGGCCCACTCGTGTACCATTGATGACTGCACAACACAAAGCTTTACACTCACCTGGCCCGTCAACACCGACATTGGACTGAGGATGGCTGGAAACGTGTTGCCTGGTCGGACGAATTTCGTTTCAAATTGTATCGTGCTGATGGACGTGTAAGGGTATGGAGACAACGTCATGGATCAATGGACCCTGCATGTTAACACAGGACTGTTCAAGCTGGTGGAGGCTCTGTAATGGTATGGGGTGAGTGCAGTTGGAGTGATACGGGACCAATGATACGTTTATATACGACTCTGACAGATGACACGTACGTAAGCATCCTGCCTGAACACCTGTACCCATTCATGTCCACTGTGCATTCCAACAGACTTGAGCAATTCCAGCACGTCCAGAATTACTACGGAGTGGCTCCAGGAACACTCTTCTGAGTTTAAATATTTCCGCTGGCCTCCAAACTTCCGACACCTGACCATTATTGAGCATATCTGAGATGCCTTGCAACGTTCTGTGCAGAAGTGATCTGCACCCCCTCGTACTCTTACGGATTTATGGACAGCCCTGCAGGATTCATGGTGTCGGTTCCTTCCAGGACTACTTCGGACGTTAGTGTAGACCATGCCACGACGTGTTGAGGCACTTCTGCGTGCTCACGGGGGCTTTACACGATAAAAGGCAGGTGTACCAGTTTATTTGGCTCTTCACTGTATACGTATACGTTGTCCACCACTAGTCTACTTGAGACTATCACGGCTTGCTAGTTTTAACGCAGCTGCAGAGAAAAGAATAACTGGAAAACGCATGATATTTTCTTTGTATTGAAGGATAAGAAATTTAGCAGAAGCAGTACCATAGCCGGCCGAAGTGGCCGTGCGGTTCTAGGCGCTGCAGTCTGGAACCACGAGACCGCTACGGTCGCAGGTTCGAATCCTGCCTCGGGCATGGATGTGTCTGAAGTCCTTAGGTTAGTTAGGTTTAAGTAGTTCTAAGTTCTAGGGGACTGATGACCTCAGAAGTTGAGTCCCATAGTGCTCAGAACCATTTGAACCATATGAGTACCATTATTCTTTCGTTTTCTTTATTTTTCTTTTACTGTTTCATTGGTTTTGTTGTTTTATTATATTTATTAATTTTGTATTAGTTGATATACTAAATATAATAATACGAGTTTAAGCCAGACGAAGACACTGTGTACATAAGAGGGTTGTTACATGAGAACCAGATAATAAGACACAGCAACATAGGTTTAGTCAGCTTTTGTTGAAAATTATGTACTTAAAAATTTTTAGTGTTATTTGCTTTAGTCAGAATATTGATTTCACGCAACTCTCTGTAAACCATACGGTACATTGCAGACCTCGGGGAAAATAGTGATTGCAGTTTCCCCTCGCTTTCAGCTGTTGGCAGTACCAGCACATCCAGGCCCATTTAACTGACGCTGCAAAGCTAGGTCACTAAATCACCTAGATTGTTGCACCTGCAGCTACTGAAAAGGCTGCTGCCCCTCTTCAGGAACCACATGTTTGTCTGGGCTATCCACGTATATTTATCCGTTTTGGTTGTACTTTCGGTGCGACGGTTAGTATCGTTGAGGCATTCAGGCCATACGGCCTCGGAAACGTCTGCGGTTAATAGGGGGTGGACTTAATCATTATGTACTGATAATTATGAACTAAAAATTATGTGCTTAGAAATTTATGTTGGCATTAATATCAGGCATGCAGAATATTCCGTGCTCTGCCATCTACCAGTATACTACGTAAAGTATGTTACAGTAATAACGCCGGCCGAAGTGGCCGTGCGGTTAAAGGCGCTGCAGTCTGGAACCGCAAGACCGCTACGGTCGCAGGTTCGAATCCTGCCTCGGGCATGGATGTTTGTGATGTCCTTAGTTTAGTTTGGTTTAACTAGTTCTAAGTTCTAGGGGACTAATGACCTCAGCAGTTGAGTCCCATAGTGCTCAGAGCCATTTGAACCATTTTTGAACAGTAATAACAAATAAATAATCGTGCATTCAAAGCTAACATGTAGGTGAAACACCCCGTACAACATACTGAACTTCTCTTGGGGACAACCATTTAGTCTTGCACAAGTCAACAATGGCATCTCGTTCAAAAACTGTTAAACACTCAAACAGTGCACGTAAACGCCGCCTGTACTTATGCTACGACCCATTACTCGGTTACACCCTCACAACAACAGGCAACTCTTTCGCAAATATAACTTTGTTATGACGTAATCATGCTTAGTACGTTATTCAAACTACGTCGAAGCATTGCATTCCACATTACTTTCATTAACTCCCTCTGCCAGTGACCTGTGCAAATATACAGTGTGGTTCAGGGAGAACAGTATTTTAGGTGGTGGTAGTATACACTAATTCGGCCAAAACATTCCATGTAACATGGGTCTAGATTTTGTTGGTTTGGTTACCGAAACTATTACGCACAGACGGTGCTAGACAAAAGCACGTGTTTAAGTTCAAAGTTAATTTTCATTAACTCCACCTCCGATTACAATGCACTTTCGAATGCCCTTGATAGCCGGCCGCTGTGGCCGAGCGGTTCTAGGCGCTTTAGTCCGCAACTGCGCTGCTGATACACTCGCAGGTTCGAATCCCGCCTCGGGCATGGATGTGTGTGATGTCCTTAGGTTAGTTAGGTTTAAGTAGTTCTAAGTCTAGGTGACTGATGACCTCAGATGATAAGTCCCATTGTGCTTAGAGACATTTACGCCATTTGCCCTTGATAACGCCACATCTAGTTCTTCTGAGATTTTCTTGGAATTCTCAATCCGAATGATCCGTTCGTCCCTTCTGTTCCCTTTTCTTTGTGCACCTCGCCTTTCGGCCATCCCCACGGTTAAAAATCTAAAGGGGCAAGGTCCCGTATGTCCATCCTTGTGATTCAAGGCCAGTGAGAATTTCACTGTTCACATACGTAATAAAATGAAACACCTGCATCCGTCGTTTAGATGTTATTTTATTATATGGCAACCAGTTTCGGTGACTAATACATCGTCTTAAGGTTTTAGCTGATGCTGAGGGAGTGAATTCCGACCGTATACAAGATTACATCACTGGCCGACATCTATAAGGTGGGTCCTACAGAATAGTGTAAAAGCGGTGTTGCGTCTGCAATCATCAACTACTAGACACCATTGCTGCAGACACAACATCACCCTTACACCATGTTTGCACACACATCGCTTTTGCGGTATTCCACAGATGCCACTTCATAGATTTTGGCCTCTGATGGGATCGTTTATACAATCGGAGTTGATCCCCCCCCCCACCGCCCCCCCTCCCACCCACCCCCCAGCATCAGCTAAAGCCTGAAGATGGTGTACTGAGCCACCGAAACTGGATGCCGTATAATAAAACAACATCTAAACTACGGCTGAAAGTGTTTCATAAAATTACTTACTAAAGGGACAAGACTTGGCGACCATGTTGTCCAAGAAACATGACCGTTTCTGCCGACTAATCTTCCGGGCAATCTTAAGTTGATGTCTCGTCAGGTGACGATTAGAATGTGCAGGGGCCCAGTAACCTAACAGAACATACCAATTAGCCTACGACAACATTCCAGTCATTTACGTTAATCTCCTTCTTGAAGGAGCTGAGTTCGCTGTAAATGAGAAGGACAGAGGTCATGTACACGTGGTATTCTTGTGGAAATTCGGCGCGTGCTTCTTGATTGACTAGGTTCTGTCAACTGAATAAAAGGTTCTGCTCCACCCACATTCCGCCCGTTTGCACATTCAGATGAGGCACGACTGCTGGGAATTGCGCCAGTCTCTCGTAGTTTAGCGCAAACACGAGTAAACACTCTTAATCTTGTAGACTGTGGTTAGGAAATCATCTGCGGCATTCTCTGAAAGCAGCAACAGCGTTTCCACAAAGCACGTAAGCCGATACTACAAAACTTGAAACAACAAAGTAGAACTGACCAAGAAATAATCAAAATCGTATTTGAAGAAAGATCCATTCTGTAAACCCAGTCGCAATTCCACAAGAAAGAAAAAGAAAAATAAGAAAGGATAAATAAACCCATAGCAACTGGAGTACCATCATGCGTGAAAAGTTATCCCTGCAACCAATAAAAACTGGATGCGTGCTACATGGAATATTTTATTCGAATCAGTCTATGACACGACCTGCTCAAGTATTTACTCTTTCTCCTTACACACTCTGTTTAGTTCCTTATCAAATTTATATAAGCACATTTTTCAATTTCCTGCAATTATTAAGAGTTGGACTATACCTGCTTGATAAGAAGGCTTGGACACGAATGCCGATAGAGTGCAATACTATTTTCTTAAGAATTAATGAGGATAATATTGGAGTTTTTGAAACACACGATAATTCATCCGTGATGGACTGAGCAGCTTGCGGTCACTGTTACGTAATACTTACGCATGCGCGCGAATGTATCTGTGTCTCGACTTAGCAGGCAGCAATTGCGTGTTCCCGGGTGAGCAAGGTCTTGGTTATGCTCACTGGCGCACAGCGGGGAGCTAGCTGAGGCTGACTGTAAAGTAATCGGGCTGTGCTGACGTTATGTGGCTTACGTACTGTGCCCCATTGGTGCTCATTTGCCATCCGCGTTCAGGAATTACTACAGATACTAATTTGCTACTCGCTTCGGTTGACTGTCCATTAATCGTGGGCTGCTTCTCGACAGACGAGCTATTGTATGCATAACAGCACGTATTTCAAGCACTTACATCATTCATTTTAACTTTTCTTACTAAAAGTTCAAATGTCCTCTCATTTTACTGCCTCTTTGACATGCACTTTAAAAAACAGTAGACACATCTCGAAAATGTATCTTCCTCTTTTTTAACGCAAACTTATTTTTCTTCTTTTTCTTAGTATTCAACTTTTACACTGGGTTTAGAACATCTCGATATCCTTCATACTGTCTGAATGCTTGCTCTGAGTTCATGAACACCTACTACTGTATTTTGATGTTTATTTATTTGTTTCCATTTCCTAAGTTAAAGTTCAAATTACAGCTCTGGTTCCCGTTCTTCTGCAGTACCACTTAAATATCCGTGACAGTTTTTGTGTATACTACATTCATCAGCAATTTCCATATTTGGCTATCTGTTTCTTCTCCGTAGTGTTTCTGCAAATGTGAAGGTAGACCTCAAAGTCTTCACTCTTTTATATTAAAATTTTTCTGGTTGGTTTTTTAATAATTTAAGCAACACAGAATGTTTCTCGTCTCTCATCTCATTCGATTTTGTCACCGTTACTGGATCATCCATACGTTCCGTCAAGCTGTGAAATAGCTGTTCAACACATTCAGAACTTGCAGTAGGTAACTCGTACTGTCCATGCGCAGTCTTTCTGAAATTAATAGCGGTTTTCCACTTCTATTTCTACAGTTAACACGTTTAATTAATTTAAGGTGTGTGAAAAACAGCACCTCAGCTGCCGCTAAGATATGTTCAAATTTCCACTTTCAGTTGCTTTCGATAGACAGCCCCACTTGATCCGCGCTATAACATAACAGAGGCGTATATCAGTAAGTAATTATCGTTATGAGGACAATTGAGAAACCTTTACGTTACAATGCTCACAGGTGACTAGGATCTTGCTTGTGGAGTGCTTTCTAGGACAATTGAGAATACATTACAACGCTAACAGGTGACTAGCATCTTGTGGAGTGCTTTCGAACGGTTGGGAACAGTTCCGGACCGGCCGCAGTGGCCGAGCGGTTCTAGGCGCTTCAGTCCAGAACCACGCGGTAGCTACGGTCGCAGGTTCGAATCCTGCCTCGGGCATGTATGTGTGTGATGTCCTTAGTTAGGTTTAAGTAGTTCTAAGTGTAGGGAACTGATGACCTCAGATGTTAAGTCCCATAGTGCTTAGAGCCATTTGAGCCAAACAGCTCCGGTAGCAAGTGATTTTATGCCAAACCTCATCGAAATGAGCCAACAACACTCCATACTTGTACACGAGCAAATAACAAACAGGACTTCACGTACATGCGGAAAATAAGACGGTCGAAACTTCAGTGAGAGAATAGTTTTCATAATTACTTTCAGCCAGCACTCAATAAATGTGTTATCCATTTTACATAAAACATAATGACAGCCGATTTATAAAATAGTCTTTGCTGCTCTGACATATCAGTAACGTCAACTGTTTCATTCACATTTAGTAGACAATTGTCCTCTGCCACAATGTGCCCTTTTTTTTTTTTTTTTTTCCGTAGGTCTACAGACTGGTTTGATGCGGCCCGCCACGAATTCCTTTCCTGTGCTAACCTCTTCATCTCAGAGTAGCACTTGCAACCTACGTCCTCAATTATTTGCTTGACGTATTCCAATCTCTGTCTTCCTCTACAGTTTTTGCCCTCTACAGCTCCCTCTAGTACCATGGAAGTCATTCCCTCATGTCTTAGCAGATGTCCTATCATCCTGTCCCTTCTCCTTATCAGTGTTTTCCACATATTCCTTTCCCCTCCGATTCTGTGTAGAACCTCCTCATTCCTTACCTTATCAGTCCACCTAATTTTCAACATTCGTCTATAGCACCACATCTCAAATGCTTCGATTCTCTTCTGTTCCGGTTTTCCCACAGTCCATGTTTCACTACCATACAATGCTGTACTTCAGATGTATATCCTCAGAAATTTCTTCCTCAAATTAAGGCCGGTATTTGATATTAGTAGCCTTCTCTTGGCCAGAAATGCCTTTTTTCCCATAGCGAGTCTGCTTTTGATGTCCTCCTTGCTCCGTCCGTCATTGGTTATTTTACTGCCTAGGTAGCAGAATTCCTCAGCTTCATTGACTTCGTGACCATCAATCGTGATGTTAAGTTTCTCGCTGTTCTCATTTTTTCTACTACTTCTCATTACCTTCTTCTTTCTCCGATTTACTCTCAAACCATACTGTGTACTCATTAGACTGTTCATTCCGTTCAGCAGATCATTTAATACTTCTTCACTTTCACTCAGGATAGCAATGTCATCAGCGAATCGTATCATCGATATCCTTTCACCTTGTATTTTAATTCCACTCCTGAACCTTTCTTTTATTTCCATCATTGCTTCCTCGATGTACAGATTGAAGAGTAGGGGCGAAAGGCTACAGCCTTGTCTTACACCCTTCTTTATACGAGCACTTCGTTCTTGATCGTCCACTCTTATTATTCCCTCTTGGTTGTTGTATATATTGTATATGATCCGTCTCTCCCTATAGCTTACCCCTACTTTTTTGAGAATCTCGAACAGCTTGCACCATTTTATATTGTCGAACGCTTTTTCCAGGTCGACAAATCCTATGAAATTGTCCTGATTTTTCTTTAGCCTTGCTTCCATTATCAGCCGTACCGTCAGAATTGCCTCTCTCGTCCCTTTACTTTTCCTAAAGCCAAACCGATCGTCACCTAGCGCATTCTCAATTTACTTTTCCATTCTTCTGCATATTATTCTTGTAAGCAACTTCGATGCATGAGCTGTTAAGCTGATTGTGAGATAATTCTCGCACTTGTTAGCTCTTTCCGTCTTCGGAATTATGTGAATGATGCTTTTCCAAAAGTCAGATGGTATGACGCGACTCATATATTCTACACACCAACGCGAATAGTCGTTTTGTTGCTACTTCCCCCAATGATTTTAGAAATTCTGATGGAATGTTATCTATCCCTTCTGCCTTATTTGACCGTAAGTCCTCCAAAGCTCTTCTAATTTCCGATTACGAGGAAGTATATGAGGATATTGAAAAGGCAACACAGTACCTAAAAGTAGATATAAGATCTAATAGTCATGGGAAACTGGAATGCAGTTGTAGGGAAAGGTCTAGAAGAAAAGGTTACAGGAGAATATTGGCTTGGGACAAGGAATGGGAGAGGAGAAAACTAACTGCGGACTGTAACAAATTTCAGCTAATAAAACCGAATACTCTGTTAAATAATCACAAGAGGAGGAGGTATACTTGGAAAACGCCAGGAGATACGGGAACATTTCAGTTAGATTACATCGTGATCAGTCTGAGATTCCGAAATCAGATACTGGAATGTAGGGCGTACCCAGGATGGAAATGAAGTAATGTTGAAGAGTAAGCTGAAGTGTAACAGATTAGTCAGGAAGAATCAATATGCGACGAGGTGGGATACGGAAGTACTAAGGAATGTCCAGACATGCGAAGTTCTCCAAGGCAGTAGATACAGCAATGGGGAATAGCTCAGTAGTCAGTACAGTGTAAGAGGAATAGTCATCTCTAAAAACGGCGATTACAGAAGTTGGAAAGAAAAACAGAGGTACAAAGAAGGTAATTACGAAAAAACCATGGGTAAAAGGAGAAATACTTCTGTTGATCAATGAAAGAAGGAAGTACCAAATCGATCCGAGAAATTCAGGAAAACAGAAATACAAGTTGCTGAAGAATGAAATAAACAGGAAGTGCATGGCAGCCAAGACCATGTGAAGAAATCGAAAAAGAAATGATTGTCGGAAGGACTGACTCAGTATAAAGGAAAGTCAAAACGATTACTGTGAAATTATAAGCAAGGGTGATAAATATAAAAGTGCAACGGAAATTCCACTGTTAAAGGTAGAGGAGAGAGCCGGTAGGTGGAAAGAGTTGATTGAAGGCCTCTATGAGGGGGAAGATTTGTCTGACGTGATAGAAGAAGATACAGGAGTGGATTTAGAAAAGTTAGGGGACCCAGTATTAGAATCAGAATTTAGGGGAGCTTTGGATGACCTAAGATCAAATAAGGCCGAAAGGTTACATAACATTCCATCAGAGAGTCTAAAATATTGTGGAGGTGGCAACGGAACTATTAACGTCGGTGTGTAGAACGTATGAGTTTGGCGACATATCATCTGACTATCGGAAAAAAATCATCCACACAATTTCGAAGGTTGCAGAAACTGACAAGTGCGAGAATTACCGCACAATCAACTTAACAGCTCATACATCCAGGTTGCTGACAGGAGTAATATACAGAAGAATGGAAAAGAAAATTGAGGATGTGGTGGACGACGATCACTTTGTCTTCAGGAAAGGTAAAGGCTCCCGAGAGGCAATTCTGACGTTGCGGTTGATACCGAAAGCAAGACTAAAAAAAAAATCAAGACACTTTCATAGGATTTGTCGACCTGGAAAAAGCGTTCGACGATGTAGAATGGTGCAAGAGATTCGAAATTCTAAGAAAAATACGGGTAAGCTACAGGGAGTGACTGGTAATATACAACATGTACAAGAACCAAGAGGGAATAATAAAAGTTGACGAACAAGAACTAAGTGATCGGATTAAAAAGGGTGCAAGAGAGGAATGTAGTCTTTCGCCCCTACTGTACATCGGAGAAGCAGTGATGGAAATAAAAGAAATGTTCAGGAGTGGAATTAAAATTCAAGGTGAAAGGATGTCAGTGACACGATTCGCCGATGACATTTCTATCTTGAGTGAAAGTGAAGAAGAATTACATGATGTGTTGAGCGCAATGAACAGACTAATGAGTACAGAATATGGAATTAGAGTAAATCGGAGAAAGACGAAAACATGAGACGTAGCAGGAATGAAAACAGCGAGAATCTTAAAATCATAATTGATAGTCACGAAGTAGATGAAGTTAACGATTTCGACTACCAAGTTAGCAAAATAACTTATGATGGACGGAGCAAGGAGGACGTTAGAAGCAGACTGGCACTGGAAAAAATGGAATTCCTGACCGAGAGAAGTCAACTAGTATCTAACATAGACCTATATTTGAGGAATACATTTCTATGAATGTATGTTTGGAACACAGCATTCTATGGTAGTGAAACATGGATTAACATAAAACGGGAACAGAAGAGAATCGAATCACTTGAAATGTGGTGCTACAGACGAATGTTGATAATTAGTTGGACTGAACAGGTAAGGAACGTGGAGGTCCTGTGGAGCTTCTGAGATGAAAGGAATATGTTGAAAACACTGATAAGGGCAAGGGATAGGATGATAGGACATCTGTTAAGTCATCAGGGAATAACTTCCACGGTACTAGAAGATGCTGTAAAGGGCAAAAGCTATAGAGGAAGACAGACATTGGAATACATCCAGTAAATAATTGAGGACGGAGGTTGCAAGTGCTACTTCGAGATGAAGACGTTGGCACAGGAGAGGAATTCGTGACGGGCCGCATCAAACCAGCCAGAAGACTGATGACTCAAAAAATAAAATAAAATAAAAACATGATGTATCCATGCAAATTCCACCGTTGTTTAAGAACTTTAAGTCCATTAATGGCTGCAAATGGTCTCCAAACAGCCGAATATAAGCATTTTCAGTCAGTGATCGGTTCAGTTGGAGCACAGGAACCAGTCCATCCCATGTACGCACAACATACACTATTACGGAGCCACCACCAGCCTGCACAGTGCCTTGTTGACAACTTCGGTCGAAGTCTTCTTGGGGTTCATACGAGATTCGAACCCTACCATAAGCTCCTACCGACTGATATCAGGACTCATCGACGAGGCCACGGTTTTCCAATAGTATTGGGTCCAACGATATTGTCACGACTCTTGGAGAGGAGCTACAGGAGTTGTCGTGTTGTCACGAAAGGCACTCGTGTCAATCGTCTGCTGCGTAGCCCATTAACGCCACATCTCACCAAACTGCTGTCCTCACAGGTACGTTCGTCCATCCCACATTGATTTCTGCAGTTATTTCACTCAGTGTTGCTTGTGTGTTTGCACTGGCAGTTCTATGCAAACACCGCTGCTCTCGGTCGTTAATTGAAGGTCGTCGGCCATTGCGTTGTCCGTGATGAGAAGTAATGCCCGTAATTTCGATACTACGATTTCCGAAATAGCATGTTCAATGCGTCTAAGTCTGACTATCAATCCGTGTTCAAAGTCTGTTAATTTCCGTCCTGCGGCCATAGCCACGTCGGAAACCTTTTCACAGGAATCATCTGAGTACAAATGAAAGTTCCTCCAACGCCTTGTCCTTTTCCTATGTGTATGCGATGCTGCTTCATGTACATGACGCGTCTCGAAAGCATTCACTCGACTCCCTCACACCCGTCGGCTTAACTCTTTCAAGATCAGCAGAGCCCGCCTGTCACCGGACCACCCGGGTGACGAGAGACGCTGCGTGGAAGTCCGCGTGTGAAGGAATAGTGACTTTTCACCGCATGCAATTAGAGAGAAAGATCGAATTACTCAGACTAAGATAGAAATATGAGAGGGGGCTCATGCCACCTCTCGGTACCACTGAAAAGATGACTGAAATCAGTATTAGTTTCAGTGATGTTGAGAAACAGCTGAAATCTTAAAACTGAACTAAGCTCCAGGACCCGATGGAATCCCTATCAGATTCTATACTGAATTTGCAGCTGAGTTATCCCCTCTGTGAACTGCAATCCATCGTAGGTCCCTTAAACCAAAAACCATGCCCGGGAGTTCGAAAAAGCGCAGGTCACATGCGTCTAGTAGTGGGGACCCACAAAACTACCGACAATATCCTTGACACCGATTTCTTGCAGAATCTTAGAACATATTCTAAGCTCAAACATAATGAGGTATCTTGAACAGAACGACCTCAGTTACGTCAACCAACATGGACTAGGAAAACATCGATCATATAAAAGTCAACCCGCAATTTTCTCACATGACATACTGAAAGCTTTGGGTCAAGACATTCAGGTAGATACAGTATTTCGTGATTTCCGGAAAGCATTTGACTCAGTACCACGCCTACGGTTATTGCTAAAACTTTGATCGTATGAGGTATCAAGTGAAATTTGTGACTGGGTTGAGGACTTTTTGGTTGGGGGGATGCAGTTTTTTATCTTTGATGGAGAGTCATCATGAGATAACCTTGCTGTTCGTGTGTATAGTAATGTCCTCGCGGACAATATTAAGAATAACCTCAGAGGCCGCGAGGGGTAGCCGCATGGTCTCAGGCGTCTTTCCACGGTTGCGCGGCTTCCCCCATCGGAGGTTCGAGTCCTGCCTCGGGCACGGATGTGTGTGTTGTCCTTAGAGTTAGTTAGATTAAGTTAGATTAAGTAGTGTGTAAGCCTGGGGACCGATGACCTCAGCAGTTTGATCCCATAGGAACTTACCACAAATTTCCAAAGTAACCTCAGTCTGTTTGCAGATGATGCAGTTATCTATAATGAAGGACTGATTGAAAGAGTCTGCATAAACATTCAGTCATATTTTGATAAAATTTCAAAGCGATACAAAGATTGGCAGCTTGCGTTAAATGTTCAGAAATGTAAAACTGTGCACTTCACAAAACGAAAAAATGTAATATCCTATGACTATAATATTAATGGGTCACAGTTGGAGCTGGCCAGCTTATACAAATAGCTGGGTTTAATACTTTGCTGAAATGCAGTAATACTGAAGAAATATAGAATACAGAAGAATGCGAGTGCTGAAGGAATTCAGAAAAGCTGAAGAAAATTAACTGGCAGACTCTTGAAGACAGACGTTAACTATCCCGAGAAAGTATACAAACGAAGTTTCAAGAACCGTCCTAGCTCCGACTACCATTCCGAATTCAAAGTCTGTTAAATCCCGTCGTGTGGTCTTAGCCACGTCGGAAACCTTTTGACGTGAACCACGTGAGTACAAATGACAGCTCCTCCAACACCTTGCCCTTTTCAAGTGTGTATGCGATACTGCTTCATGTACATGTTGCTATCCCGCCACTTTTGCCAGCGCAGTGTGGTGCTCTAGACCTCCTTTCATACTGGGGCGAGTCCTCCTCTCGTGAAATGTAGTTGTCGGTTCCGCAGTGACAGGATACATACATAGATCAGATCGTGTATCTCATTAAACATATTGCAGCTCTAGGGAGTGTTCACCGACTTTTTCTATAATGAGCATTTGTGTAAAATTTCATTCAGACTGGAGATAGTCTGGTGGGAAGTTCAATGGGTTGGAAGTTCCATGCTGCTTTTCGCGGATGATGCTGTAGTATACAGAGAAGTTGCAGCATTAGAAAATTGTAGCGAAATGCAGGAAGATCTGCAGCGGATAGGCACTTGGTGCAGGGAGTGGCAACTGTCCCTTAACATAGACAAATGTAATGTATTACGAATACATAGAAAGAAGGATCCTTTATTGTATGATTATATGATAGCAGTACAAACACTGGTAGCAGTTACTTCTGTAAAATATCTGGGAGTATGCGTGCGGAACGATTTGAAGTGGAATGATCATATAAAATTAATTGTTGGTAAGGCGGGTACCAGGTTGAGATTCATTGGGAGAGTGCTTAGAAAATGTAGTCCAGCAACAAAGGAGGTGGCTTACAAAACACTCGTTCGACCTATACTTGAGTATTGCTCATCAGTGTGGGATCCGTACCAGATCGGGTTGACGGAGGAGATAGAGAAGATCTAAAGAAGAGCGGCGCGTTTCGTCACAGGGTTATTTGGTAAGCGTGATAGCGTTACGGAGATGTTTAGCAAACTCGAGTGGCAGACCCTGCAAGAGAGGCACCCTGCATCGCGGTGCAGCTTGCTCGCCAGGTTTAGAGAGGGTGCGTTTCTGGATGAGGTATGGAATATATTGCTTCCCCCTACTTATACCTCCCGAGGAGATCACGAATGTAAAATTAGAGAGATTAGAGCGCGCACGGAGGCTTTCAGACAGTCGTTCTTCCCGCGAACCATACGTGACTGGAACAGGAAAGGGAGGTAATGACAGTGGCACGTAAAGTGCCCTCCGCCACACACCGTTGGGTGGCTTGCGGAGTATAAATGCAGATGTAGATGTAGATGGAATTATTCGTAAAACTGGTCCACCCGTAAGAAGATTCCACTGTGCGAATGCACGGGCGAGAATGAATACCCATAATAGTTACTGCCGCACCTTCACTTTCCTCCTCCTAGTGAATACAAGGACAGACAGCTGCAGCCAGAGAAGGCCTTTGCGTATCACTGCCATACGGCTCTGCCCGGCGCTCGAGTTTTCCAGCTTTTCGCGGGCGTCGGCTGTGGACTGCGCAGGTCCCTCCCTGCATTAATAATGTATGAGCGGAGCGAGCCGAGCCGGTACTGCGCGGCTCGGCGCGGCGCGTGTGGTCGTCGCTGGCTGCGCTTGTCGCTGTCGCGGCCCGGACCAGCGTTATTTATCGCCCGAGCCATTGTTCCGCGCCGCCACCGGCCGGCCGCCCCGTTCTCGGGGTAGTAAAACCTCCTCCGTGCCACGCGCTCCGCCGCGGCGCCGTATAGAGCCGTCAGCTGCCCCCACCGGGCCGCCCGACGACCCGGCCACCTGCAGGGGGGAGGCGCCGAGTGGTCCCGTCCGTGGCTGCCCTTTGCGTCTCGCCGACACGAGGGTTTTGTTTAGCGTCGTTTATAAGGTACACGCTCCGTGTCCTCTTTTTGGAAATGAGCAGTCCTCATTATCCTCAAGCCTCCCTAATAAACTCCTTGTTTATCACATACCTAATGTGAGGGGTTATCTAGTTTCCTCCGTGTAACAGCTGTTTCAATGGCCGACTGCAAGACGAAACCATTGTAGCGGCTCATCACTTTATCTGACGTTGTGTAAGTCTGCTGCGGGAGGACAAGAAAAGAAGCCAAATGGGTATATGACTGGTAAAATACTTAATCTTTTAATTCAAATAAAATGAATTATTTTCCCCTTTGTTCTCATACACTGAAGCGCCAAAGAAACTGGTATAGACATGCATATTGTGGCGTCCCCGCACTCCAACCGCGTGCTTATATTGTCGACGCCGTAGAGCTGCTACTGCCACAGCTCCCGCAGTGGAGTTGACACACGTTGCGCGATGACGTAGGTCCCCGTTGGTGAACGGGAGACAGAAATGCGAACTCGTACGATGGATGCTTCTTCTGATTTAAGATTGAATGATTCATTGCCCGGATATGCAGTAGCTGTTAAATCTTTTCTCATCCGAATTATACACATCACCAATTGTGAGGAAACATTGTAATTATCAGTCTTCTCGTACGTTGTTGGCTCGTTGCTATGGAGTTGTTGAACCTGTATGAAGTGAGGACCCACAGATACTCTTTGATCACGTCTGAGTGAACATACGCCGTAATGTTAAAAAAAATGTTCAAAAGTTCTCTTTTCAATTAATGAAGTAGGTATTTTGATATTCAGATTAAATTGTTCCTGCTGAACAGCCATTGGTTAACTCTCATTGATTAAATCACTTAATAATGTAGTCCACGCTTAATATTTCACTTAGAACGAACAGTTTATTGTTCCTTGGCCACTAAGTACTTTATAACTTTCGCACCACACGCACACGCAGTTGGTTGATAAAGTCAGTTCAATTAAAATTAAGTTTCTTGACAATTACGACAACTTGACTCTTCAGTGTAACTGTATTATCTTCGTGAAGTCGTGTAATTGTGTCCTACTCGAGACTAATTGAGTGTAGTACTTTGATATACTATCCACTCTTCTTTTAGTTCCAACTATTTGAAAGTCAAATCCAATATTCACTAATTTCTTCAATGAAGTTCAATTAACCCGTTATGCATCGTTAAACGCGTCATCAGTTCCTGTCTCTGCTTAGGAAATCAGTTTCCGAAGTTCGTGAATCACGTCACGCAAGACACACTTCTGAACGCAAAACAATCTCGTCGCGTTCCGTACTCTCAATAACGAAGACAAGAATTGTTCTCGCATGTCTTTACAGGTCGAGAGCCAGCAAGCGATTTCTTCTGTGAAAGAGTATTGGGCGCATTGAATTTCTTCGTTGCGCTTACAACTCTCTTCCACATAAAAGTTATCTCTGACTAACATCACCTTGGACTTAGCTTTCAAGATATTAATTGCAATTATCACTTGGATATATATCCATTAATTACATCTGAGGTTTCTTCCTCCTCTTTTCATAACAAAAACTCTCAGTGATGTATAATGTTGTTGTTATCAAAACTTCTTGGTGTTAGCTTATCGGCAAAGACGTCGTATTTGCCAAGATAACTCTTCCCTACTTCATATTATGATATTCTGTCTTAATTGACTTTAAGGGGGTCGTTGGAGTGTTATAGTATTCAAACGCAGGGGTATGTAAGCAGGCAGAATATGGCACTGCGGTCGACAACATCTACATAAGTGTCTGGAGCAGTTGTTAGATCGGTTACTGCTGCTACAATGACAGGTTATCAAGATTTAAGTGAGTTTGAACGTGGTGTTATAGTCGGCGTACGAGCAGTGGGACACAGCATCCCCGAGGTAGCGATGAAGTGGGGATTTTCCGGTACGACCACGTCACGAGTATACAGTGAAGTCAGGAGTATGGTAAACATCAAATCTCCGACATCGCTGCCGCCGGAAAAACATAATGCAACAACGGCACCAACGACAGCTGAAGAGATCGTTCAGCATGACAGAAGGCAACCTTTCCGCAAATTGCTGCAGATTACAATGTGGGGCCATCAACAAGTGCAGGGTGAAACCATTCAACGAAACATTATCGATATGGGCTTTCGGAGCCGAAGGCTCAGCCGCGTACCCTTGATGACTGCACGACACAGAGCTTTACGCCTCGCCTTGATGCGTCAACACCGACATTGGACAGTTGATGACTGGAAACATGTTGCCTGGTCGGACTAGTCTCGTTTCATATCGTATCGAGGGGATGGACGTATACGGGTATGGAGACAACTTCATGAATCGATCGACCCCGCACGTCAGCAAGGGACTGTTCAAGTTGGTGGAGGCTCTGTAATGGTGTGGGATGTGTGCAGTTGGAGTGATATGTAACCCATGATACGTTTAGATACGACTTTGACAGGTGACACGTACGTAAGCATCTTGTCTGAACACCTGTATCCATTCATGTCCACTGTGAATTCCGACGGACTGCGGCAATTCCAGTAGGACAAGGTGACTCCCCACACGTCCAAAATTGATACACTCTTCTGAATTTAAATACTTCCGCTGGCCACCAAATTCCCCAGTCATGAACATTATTGACCATATCTGGGATGCCCTGCAACTTGATGTTCAGAAGAGATTTCCGCCCCCTCTAACTTTGACGGATTTATGGACAGACCTGCATGATTCATGGTGTCAATTCCCTCTGTACTACTTCAGACATAGTCGAGTCCATGCCACATCGTATTGAGGCACTTCTGTGTGCTCACGGGGCCCATACACCATATTACACTGATGTACCAGTTTCTTTGGCTCTTCAAGGTAAAATTTTTTCACCATTCAGATTTGAGTGGCCGGGGGGGGGGGGGGGGCGGCTGCCAGTAGCGGTACATTGTCCCTCTTCACATGAGACCGTTAATAAAACACATAATCGTAGATAATAAAAGTATTTAAAGATACCAACGAAAGGACAACGTTCTACGAGTCGGGGCGTGGAATGTCAGAAGCTTGAACGTGGTAGGGAAACTAGAAAATCTGAAAAGGGAAATGCAAAGGCTCAATCTAGATATAGTAGGTGTCAGTGAAGTGAGGTGGAAGAAAGACAAGGATTTCTGGTCAGATGAGTATCGGGTAATATCAACAGCAGCAGAAAATAGTATAACAGGTATAGGGTTAGTTATGAATAGGAAGGTAGGGCAGAGGGTGTGTTACTGTGAACAGTTCAGTGACCGGGTTGTTCCAATCAGAATCGACAGCAGACCAACACCGACAACGATAAATCAGGTATACATGCCGACGTCGCAAGCTGAAGATGAACAGATAGAGAAAGTGTACGAGGATATTGAAAGGGTAATGCAGTATGTAAAGGGGGACGAAAATCTAATAGTCATGGGCGACTGGAATGCATTTGTAGCGGAAGGAGTAGAAGAAAAGGTTACAGGAGAATATGGGCTTGGGACAAGGAATGAAAGAGGAGAAAGACTAATTGAGTTCTGTAACAAGTTTCAGCTGGTAATAGCGAATACCCTGTTCAAGAATCACAAGAGGAGGAGGTATACTTGGAAAAGGCCGGGAGATACGGGAAGATTTCAATTAGATTACATCATGGTCAGACAGAGATTCCGAAATCAGATACTGGATTGTAAGGCGTACCCAGGAGCAGGTATAGACTCAGATCACAATATAGTAGTGATGAAGAGTAGGCTGAAGTTCAAGACATTAGTCTGGAAGAATCAATACACAAAGAAGTGGGATACGGAAGTACGAAGGAATGACGAGATACGTTTGAAGTTCTCTAACGCTATAGATACAGCAATAAGGAATAGCGCAGTAGGCAGTACAGTGGAAGAGGAATGGACATCTCTAAAAAGGGCCATCACAGAAGTTGGGAAGGAAAACATAGGTACAAAGAAGGTAGCTGCGAAGAAACCATGGGTAACAGAAGAAATACTTCAGTTGATTGATGAAAGGAGGAAGTACAAACACGTTCCGGGAAAATCCGGAATACAGAAGTACAAGTCGCTGCGGAATCAAATATATAGGAAGTGCAGGGAAGCTAAGACGAAATGGCTGCAGGAAAAATGTGAAGACATCGAAAAAGATATGATTGTCGGAAGGACAGACTCAGCATACAGGAAAGTAAAAACACCTTTCGTGACATTAAAAGCAACGGTGGTAACATTAAGAGTACAACGAGAATTCCACTGTTAAATGCAGAGGAGAGAGCAGATAGGTGGAAAGAATACATTGAAAGCCTCTATGAGGGTGAATATTTGTCTGATGCGATAGAAGAAGAAACAGGAATAGATTTAGAAGAGATAGGGGACCCAGTATTAGAATCGGAATTTAAAAGAGCTTTGGAGGACTTACGGTCAAATAAGGCATAACATTCCATCATAATTTCTAAAATCATTGGGGGAAGTGGCAACAAAACGACTATTCACGTTGGTGTGTAGAATATATGAGTCTGGCGAAAAACCATCTGACTTTCGGAAAAGCATCATCCACACAATTCCAAAGACGGCAAGAGCTGACAAGTTCGAGAATTATCGCACAATCAGCTTAACAGCTCATGCAGCGAAGCTGCTTACAAGAATAATATACAGAAGAATGGAAAAGAAAATTGAGAATGCGCTAGGTGACGATCAGTTTGGCTTTAGGAAAAGTAAAGGGACGAGAGAGGCAATTCTGACGTTACGGCTAATAATGGAAGCAAGGCTAAAGAAAAATCAAGACAATTTCACAGGATTTGTCGACCTGGAAAAAGCGTTCGACAATATAAAATGGTGCAAGCTGTTCGAGATTCTGAAAAAAGTAGGGGTAAGCTATAGGGAGAGACGGGTCATATACAATATGTACAACAACCAAGAGGGAATAATAAGAGTGAACGATCAGGAATGAAGTTCTCGTATTAAGAAGGGTGTAAGACAAGGCTGTAGCCTTTCGCCCCTACTCTTCAATCTGTACATCGAGGAAGCAATGATGGAAATAAAAGAAAGGTTCAGGAGTAGAATTAAAATACAAGGTGAAAGGATATCAATGATACGATTCGCTGATGACATTGCTATCCTGAGTGAAAGTGAAGAAGAATTAAATGATCTGCTGAACGGAATGAACAGTCTAATGAGTACACAGTATGGTTTGAGAGTAAATCGGAGAAAGACGAAGGTAATGAGAAGTAATAGAAATGAGAACAGGCGAGAAACTTAACATCAGGATTGATGGTCACGAAGTCAATGAAGTTAAGGAATTCTGCTACCTAGGCAGTAAAATAACCAATGACGGACGGAGCAAGGAGGACATCAAAAGCAGACTTGCTATGGCAAAAAAGGCATTTCTGGCCAAGAGAAGTCTACTAATATCAAATACCGGCCTTAATTTGAGGCAGAAATTTCTGAGGATGTACGTAAGGTAGAGCTGTCGAGGGGTACAGAAAGTCTCGGAACAGAGTTCAGAAGATGAATGAGGATCTTGGGGGGTGGTGGGGATACAACGAGGGAGGGGAACCCTGGTATGAAGAGGAGTAATGAATATAAGCTTTTCTGTTTTCAAGCCGCGTCGCTTAGAATGAAACATTCGAGCTTGCAACAGCTGTCTCCGCCGTCATCAGGAGTAAAACGGCAATGACTACCGGCGTTGGAACGATGTTTCACTTAAGGAGGCGCTATAGCTGCTGGAACCTTCCAGAGATAGCCGCAGAGAAGCATGCGCAGGAAGGCTCATGTGAAACTCAAATTCATCTCATCTCACACTATGTACTGCGAACTATGTATGAAAGGCAACAGGCACATTCCATATTCCTAGATTTCCGAAGAGCATTCGACACGTGCCCCACTGCAGACTGGTAACAAGGTACGAGCATACGGAAAAATTTCCTGGACATATTAGTGGCAGGAAGAGTTCTTAAGTAACAAAACCCAGTACGTTGCCCTCGGCGACGAATGTTCGTCAGAGACAAGGGTATCGTCAGGAGTTCCCCTGGGAAGTGTGATAGGACTACTGTTATCTTCTACAGACATAAATGATCTGGCGGACAGCAGTCTGCGGCTGTTTGCTGATGATACTGCAGTGTACGGTGAGGTGCCGTAGTTAAGTGGCTGTATCAGGACACCATCTGACAGACAAAATTCTTAATTCATGTGATGAACGGCGGATAGCTCTAAATGAAGAAAAATGTAAGTTAATGGAGATGAGTAGGTAAAACATGCCTGTAATGTTCAATTACTGTTTTAGTAGTGTGTTGCTTGAAAAATTCACGTCGTTTAAATATCTGGGCGTAAAGCTACAAAGTGACATGAAACTGAACGAGCTTGTAAGGATTGTATTAGAGGAGACAAATGGTAGACTTCGGGTTATTGGAAGAACTATAGGAAAGTGCTGTTCATCTAAAAAGAGACTGTATATAGGACACCAGTGAGACCCATTATTGAGTATCGAGTGTTTGGATTCCCCACTAGATCGGATTAAAGGAAGACATCGACTGGCTAGTAGATTTGTTACCATTAGGTTCGAACAACAAGCAAGTATTGAGGAGATTCTTGGGGAACTCAAATAGGAATACCTGGAGGGCCAGCAAAGCAGGCAAAATGATACTGTTGCCATTATCACGCACCCGTATCGTATTTTCTGTATCTCCTATGCTCCAAGTTATATAAAACGCTGTCATACAGGCGTATTGGTATTGGAGTTTCTTTCTCAATTCCTTATCAGTATTTAATACGAGTCTCTCTTTGAAGAAATTCAGTTTTACAACGCTAGTCTGCTTCTGAAGCCCACCTTACTGTATCCGTTCTTTGTAATATTGCTTTCAGTTATTATATAAGATTCCCATTTGCAGTGCTCTTCTAAGCTTCCATCTTCATTCACGTTCTGCGGTAAGCATCGCGTTGATTCCAGTATTTTGGCGAAACATACACTCGTTATGCGATTATATTTGTCCAAGATCCCCGTCACTACTTTGATTGGTTGGTGAAACACCCCCGTTTAAATTCCTTAATTGGGTTTTGTGTGATTACCGAAGCCGCTAAACAATTAATTATTATAATTATATGACCGTGCGCTTAATGGATGAAGGGCTATCGGCTTTTCTGCTGTGGTTTCGGGGGTATTTCAACCGAGTACGGCTGTTCTGAGACTGAATAGTGGAATGATTGAAAGTTTGTCTATTGTTAAAGACCATAAAAGTTGCGATGTACAAACTGATATATATTTTCTAGAATAACACACAAATGCTGAGGCAGTTGCTACCTTCGCCTTACACGTCTAATCACAGTTATATCTTTTATTAGTTGTTGATTTTAGGTACTTCGTCACACGCAGTGATGATGGTTAACATTCACAACAATCCTCGCTGCGATCCATGGCTGTTGCTGGCCGACGCGGTTGACGCGAAACACGTAATTCGGCACGTGTCACTTTTGGTTTCATATCACTCGCGAATCGGTATCAATGAGGGTCCGCCCCACGACGATCAGGGGGACGCGCTCATTTGTCTTACTCCGGTGAATTTACCGTTTACAACTCACTCGACCACCATTCTGGCCCGTCTTCCCAGTACTACTCTCGCTCGACACTCATCTCACAGCCTCCTGCAGCGCTCGACAATCGACTCCTGTCTGTTATCGACCTGGGTGTCGTATACTAGCATCTATGTTTTGGGATCATCGACCCCTTACAATGGGTTGGCGTTGACAACTTTTAATTTCTTTTTTAAACGTCATTTATTTCCACTATTTTTTTATCATTTCCTGGATATCTTAGGGCTTTAAACCGAAGAGTGTGTTAAGCTATATAAGCTTGTGCTAATATTTCTTATCATTCGATGTATTCTGTGTGCATGTCGGCAACATCTTGGAGTACGTCTTGTGTTAACAGGAACCCCACCCTCAATTCTTTCGTATCTCACTCAGGATGTGTAGTTTTCATTCAGCTGCCATTGCATCTCGGTTACTTTGATTCTTCGTAGAACATAAAGGACTTAGCTAAGTAATTTCTTGTTATTTATTGTCCTACGATGTTTCACTTATACGTAAAATCTGATGAGGTAAAACATGTAAAGAGGAGTAAATTACAGTTGCATAATGGGATCATATCTTTATTTAGTAGTACAGACACAAGTAATGACTCGGGTAGCTTAGTTTTCCCATCTTATTTTTACTAGGTATGTTGTCTGCTTGCTAAATGGCTCTGAGCACTATGGGACTTAACATCTTTGGTCATCAGTCCCCTAGAACTTAGAACTTCGTAAACCTAACTAACCTAAGGACATCACACACATCCATGCCCGAGGCAGGATTCGAACCTGCGATCGTAGCAGTCGCGCGGTTCCAGACTGAGCGCCTAGAACCGCGAGACCACCGCGGCCGGCTGCTTGCTAAATCCAGCGTGTTTTATTCCGTCTGCGATTTTGTTGAAATTATTTTAGTTTCTTTGTTTTCTGCATTGGTTCCGAAGGAAGGACGCAGCCGGCACATATTTAAAACGTGGTGAAGTGAGTTGTGTGATCATAAGCTAAAGAAAGGCATCAGGCGAGATGGAAGCAGAGTTGCAGTCTCCAGCGATCAGTTGGTGAGTTGAAAGCCTGCGGAACCAGGGTGTCTAATGGGTTGCCGAGTACTAAAGGGGCAAAGTGAGGACCTTTTGCTGCGTTTTTAACATCGTTCGCTGGAGATGCGATCTGAATCCCTTGCCTTACTTGCTCGATATCTAGGACCTCTATAGTAAAATAGCCGGATTTGTTAAATGTTGTAATAACTCATTATTTAACACTTCGCTCTCAGTTACACGGAAGCCACAAACACAAGAGCTATTCGGAAAGTAACTTCCGATTAGTCGCGAAATGGAAACTCATGTGAAAATCGGATGAAGCTTTCCGTGGACGTGTTGGGCAATGTATCTAGTACGCCCGTAGATCGCGTCACGTCGCTCTTTTAAGGTGTGAGCGCAGTGTGAGCGCATAAATATGCCTAGAAAATAGTGTCTCCCGCTAAGTACGAGGCCCCGGTGAGAAATGCACCCCGAAGCTATGCAGCCCACATAACATAACTGTCATGCGTAACCCCTTTATAAAAAAATCTCTGCCGCATTCTACAGGAGCAATGAGGATTCTCCTGCAGCGTTTTCGATGGTAAATGTTCGATCACCCGCAATGCTGCCCGTAATTGGCTCTCTCTGAGTTTCATATCTCGTCACATGAATCAGTGGCTGTGAAGATAATATTTTCGAGCGGACAGCGAGCTGTAGACCAGTGTAGAAAACTGGCGGCTGCCTTCTTTCTATGACGAGAATATTGAAAAGTTGGTACAACGCTACTATGAATGTCTATGTCGCAGCGGCCACTATGCAGATTAGTTCGTGGGTGTAGCTAACTGTTGTAAATAAAACAATTTTGATTTTCACAGTGGTTTCCATTTCGCGGCCGATTAGGACTTACTTTCCGAACATCCCTTGTAGCAGCACGCAGACGAGCAATATGAAAGCACCTGTGGTAACAAGCACCATCCAAACCGACGACAAATGCATTAGGGTAGGGGAGCGACAAACTCGATGGAAACCTAAATCCAGAGTGCCTCTACACCATTCACATGCATCACTGTGACGCCAACTTCTATGCACTGAACTGTTTGTGCCACACTTTATTGCAGGTAACGTTCTCCCAGGGCTCAGCGTGATTCATCACTCCTAATCATTCGTTTCCACTCATCTACTGTTTAGTGGCGCCACTCTTCACCCCAAGTGAATCTTCGTTTATCACTGACTACAGAATGATGATGATAGTGGACGCTTTAGGGCGTCAGCATCTTAATTATACAAGTGTCTGGCTTATGAGGGGCTGCTCGATGGTTGTACCCAATAACTCAACTCCATAAGCATAATCATCCAGCAAAGTGGACTGTTGTTGGCAATGTGGAACTCCTGTGAAATCAGTGTAAAGAATCACACATGTTTTTCCACAACCAAGCCAAGTAACTGTCGACCGACCCTGTCAATCAGTACGTGAGGTCTGCGTGGTCTTTGTTTAGATGTGGCGATTTCTTTGCGTTTCCACTTCAGAGTCGCGTCACCCACTATCAATTTGGGAAGTATTAGCGGTGCTGCAATATGTGTTACGGATCTGTCACTCAGGTGACACCAGACGGATAGTCCCCATTCGAAGTCAGTGTGCTCTCCTGACCGATCCACTCCACTGTTACTACTTCTCCACCGAAAACAAAATATTTTCCCGTCTGGTTGTATGCTGGTGGATCTGCCTCTCGTGACGTCTTGTGGTTCACTCCGTATTACATAAGGGTTTCCGGATACTTGTAATCAGATAACGTATAAATGGTGTTCCATTTCTCTCGACCATCCCAAATAACATCTTGTTCAGAAGAAAGGAAAAAAATTATCAAGCTAATATGGTGTGCCTAGACTGAAACTCGAACCCCGGACCTTTGCTTTCATGGGCAAGTGCTCTATCGACTGAACTTCGCAAGCCTTCCCAAGCACAGATCAAGACACTTTCTCACAGGTTCCGCCAGTACCTCAGCTCCTACCTTCCAGATTTCAGCAGTTCTCCTGTGAAACTTGCAGGACTATCACTCCTGGAAGAAAAAATACTGTGGGACACGGCTAAGCCAAGGCTGGAGAGACATTTCCAGAATGAAATTTCACTCTACAGTGGAGAGTGCTCTTATTAAGCTTCGTGGAAGATTAAAACTGTGTGTTGGACTGAGATTCGAACTTGGGGCTCTACCTTCCACCAGAAAGTGCTCTACCGCGAGTTTTGCAGGAGAACTGTGAAGTTTGGAAGGTAGGACATAAGGTACTGACGGAAGTAAATCTGTGAGGACAGGTTGTTAGTGGAGCTTAAGTAGCTCAGTTGGTAAAACACTTGCTCGAGAAAGGCAAAGCTCCCGAATTTAAATCTCAATCCGACACACAGTTGTTATCTGCCAGGAATTTTCATATCACTACACACTCCGCTGCAGAGTCAAAGTTCATTCTGGCAGCTAATGTTACTTAACTAGAATGGAGACGTTAACCACCATGATTGCCTTTTTTGTAAATTTGTTCTTAACTTAGGTGCGAACAGTATCAAGTCCATATTTTTTATTTCGTAAACTATTTCCTCTGAACAATATCTGATCAAAACATTATCACAGTGTACCATTCAGGTAAACATGACCTTATGAAAACGCAACACAAAATTGATTTTATCTTTCCTGTACTAGCACACAGTGCTGGTTTCTGGGATCACACAACACCTCTAACTAGACCACTTGCTAGTGTTGACAATAAACAGGTGTAAAAGTAAGTAAAATGCACACCATTCTGTCTGCCAACTGTATTCATTTCAAGGTTTACGTGAATAAAACTTACACCAACGAAGATATGCCATATTTAATCAGGAACGTACCGTTTAAGAGTACTACAATTCTGTACTACATTTACCCATATTGTAAATAAAAAAACATTATTACACTTCCCGTTGTGCTAATATATGTTGCCCATAACAGCGTTTATACCTTCTTTTCGTCGGTGTTTTAGAAAGAAATGTACATAGGCGAAAAATCGGCACTTTTGTAAGTGTAGATGGAGAACGAAACTTTGAAGAAAACAAGAACGAAATGGACTGAATTAAGGAAGAGCGTTCACTGAGAAAAATTAGAGCTGCATGAAAATTTAGAGAATTGAATCATAAAGTGCTAGATTATCCAATAGTGCCCAATCAGACCAATAAGAATACTCAGCATCTCCATGTACACGCATCCATACCTGACGTAGGATTCATACTCATAAACTCTATTTAATAAAGCTCTAGAATGCACCCGGACGCTGTGGCCAAGCGGTTCTAGGCACTTTAGTCCGGAACCACGCGGCTGCTACGGTCGCAGGTTCGAATCCTGCCTTGGGCATGGATGTGTGTGATGTCCTTAGGTTAGTTAGGTTTACGTAGCTCTAAGTCTAGGGAACTGATGACCTGAGATGTTATCTCCCATAGTGCTTAGAGCCATTTGAACCATCTAGAATGCAACAGCAGTCATATTAACTGTGTCAGGAAAATTTAAAACCATGCACTTACTGCAGCGTCAGTTGTATAGACATACAAATGCTTTCATTAATAAACAGCTAACTTTTCCCCAAGCTGCTCTCCTGCACATCAGTAGCTTTGCTATGACGAGTAGCGGTGCGTAAGTTACTGTACCTGGAATAAGATCAGCTGCCCTCAGATGTTTACCTGTTCGGGTAGTCATAGCTCGCGACAAGCACCCCCTCCCCCTCACCTCCGCGCTCCTCACGCGCCGTCCAAACGCACGATGCGCCGATATGCTCAGCGTCGCTGCTGAGCAGTTAGCATAGTACAGTGGGGCATGGAGAGGAGCGTGCATCTGTGCAACATGCTGTTGAATTAGTTGCACATTATACAACGTGTATATCATGCAGCAGGTAGCACGTAAGTATGGATTAATTTCTCTGTAGATTGTATAAACACTGTATTCATTATTTTGACTCTTATTATGTAGCATATAAAAGTATTTTCACAAATATGGTAAAGATCAAAGGTCAAAGAGTAAATATTATTTTCAAAGAGTAAATATTTTCCATAATTCGTGAAATGTTCTTTAAATTAAAAAGTATCTTGTGCTACACACATTCTAAAGCAGCCTGTGTTCTTCCTCAGGATTCAAGCTATCTCCATACCAAATTTCATCGAAATCAGTTTAGCAGATTAGTCGTAAAAACGTAACAGACAGAGGCGGAAAGAATGTGAGGCTACTAGAAGGAAGCACACATTATGGGTTAAGTTCCATGGTACTAGTGAGAGCCATACTAGGGAACAATTGTACGAGAAGACATGGAGTAGAAAACTTTTTTTTCTTTAGGATTCTCAGTCTGCTGGCTGGTTTATTGCGACTCGCCACGAATTCCTCCCTTGTGCTACCATCTTCAGCTCAGAGTAGCATTTGTAGCCAACATACTCTATAATTTGTTGAGTTTAATATAATCTCTGTCTTCCACTACGTATCGTACCCTCTACAGCTCCCTCTAGTGCAACAGAAGATAGCCCTTGCTGTCGTAACACACATTCCTTCTTCTTGACAGTGTTTTCTGCGTGTTTCTCTCCTCGCGGATTCTGTCGATAACCTGCTCTCGTGTTATGTTTCAGTCCACATATCAGATTGTGTAACCGAAATTTAGCGGTTTCCTTTTAATACTCATGTGGATGGCTTCACACTTTTCTTTATTTAAAGTCAATTACCGCTTTACGCACTATACAGTAGGTCATTTTGCAATTGTTTTTGATCATCTGATGACTTACAAACAGTAAATGACAGTATCATCTCCAATCAGTCTAAGAGGGCTGCTCAAAGTGTCTTCTAAATCGTTTATGTAGATCAGGAACAGCACAGGACCTGTAAGACTTCCTTGAGGAACGCCAGATATCACTTCTGTTTGTCATACAATACTGCACTCCAAACGCACAAATTACGGACCGTGTTTGAAAGACCACATCCCCATCGTACAGACCGAGCAGGTCGCCCTTATTCTGGCATTACAATGTTTCTAAGAAATTATTCAGGGTTTTTGGCGTAGGTATTATTCTAGGTAATAACACTGACGCAATATACGATACGACTCTATCGTCCCTTAGTTTCACACTTTTATACAATCGACGTTGGAACAATGTGTGGTCTCAATCGAATACTTTCGACAGCTCTCCGTCTGAAGTTCGATTACACACCTCGTAAGGAGATGAAGCAATGTGATGTGCAGTGGCTGTAATTATGTAGAGTACATTGGTGCAAATGAGGTATTGTAAATAACTATCTCGACAAAGCTTTGCAGTTTTAGTAGGTTACATTTATTTGACCCCACGCAGAGTCTTAAAAATGAAGTGGCATGGAAAAATCTTCACACAAGGACTTACGGATGCGTAGTTTTGCAAAAAATCTGTCTAGTCTCTCGTAGAAAAGTTTGTTCTTAGTTCTTTAGATTCAGATAGTAATTTTTCAAAATATAAATAGGCTTCTATCAAATGTTCGTCACTATGTGAACGAGCAAAACCAGTTGTGAGAGTAAAATAATATACTTGGAAACTATCGGCCTTATCACCTCTCATACTACGGCACGTCCGCCTTTGATCACTGCACAGGTGCAGCTGTGGTCGCTGCACTGCCCTCTCACAGTGTGAAGTTTTCCTTCATTACATCATCGGCTAACAGAACCATCTCACTACATCATAACAGATACAATAATTATTTAATGAATTAAAGCAGAAATATGATAACAGCTATCTAGATGCACACTGATGCGCTGATCTAAATGGTGTCTCAATTAAAATTTTAATATGAAACTACTACCTAAAATCAACTACTACCAAAAATAAATTTACGAAAAGAGTATGGACAATAATAATAAAGAAAAAGTTGCAATAGCAATATAAGGAATAACTGATTCATGTTAATGCATACTGTTTTTGTCTACTGAACTCTTTGGCACCGTCAGTTCTGCAGATAGTGCACCATTTATAAATTACCGCAATTGCTTGAACAATAAACTTAATATTATTACGAAATATAATGAGAGACGAGAATGTCATAGTGCCTCATTCTAAAACTATCATGCGTTGAAAATTGTTTATAACAATCAAGTCTATTTTTCACCCTCTGGAATCTGTCTGTGAAGCCGGATGATACGGGCCTGAAGCAAAATGAAAGTTTTCCTTAATAGCTTTAATTTGAACCTACCTATGCCGTTGTAACACGATTATGGGAAACATTAGTTTACGAATGTTTGGAAACATGTAAAAAAACGGGAATCCTCCTTGAAAAGACGTAGCTTGTACGAGGGGCGTTCAATAAGAGATGCAACACTCTTTTTTTTTCTCAAAGTAAGTTGGTTTTATTCGGAATTCCAATACACCATATTATTCCCCACTATTTTGGCTACAAAACCATATTTTGCTACACAGTCTCCCTTCAGTGCGACAGCCTTACGCCACCTTACTGCGAGGGCCTGTGCACTGCATCGTACCACCCGATTGGTCGACGTCGGAGCCAACGTCTTGCTGCATCAGTAACCTGAGCACCATCCATGGACGGCTTCCCTCGTAGTGTATCCTTCTTTGGACCAAACAGATGGTAGTCTAAAGATGCGAGATCTGGGCTGTAGAGTGGAAGAGAAGGGACAGTCCAATGAAATATCGTGGGCTCCTCCCGGCTGTGTAGATTTGTGTGAGATCTTGGTTTGTCGTGGAGAAGAAGTTCGTTTGCATTTTTGTGATGACGAACGCGCGGAAGTCGTGTCTTCAGGTTCCTGAGAGTAGCGCAATACACTTCACAGTTGAGCTTTGCAGCATGAGGGAAGACATCAAACAGAATAACCCCTTCAGAGCCCCAGAAGACGTTCGCCATGAATGTACCGGCTGCGGGCGCAACTTCGAACTTTTACTTGAGAATGGAGGAGTTGTGGCGCAACCCCATAAATTGTCGTTCTGTATCCGGTTCGAAGTTGTGAACCCATGTTTCATCACTTGTGATGATGTTCGACAAACAATTGTCACAATCAGCGCTATAAAGCGCACTCCGTTCCTCATAGCTGGTGCTTCGCTGCTCTTTATGATCTTGTGTTAGGCGGTGAATAGCGTAGGGGGCACACACCTGTGAGTACCCCAGCTGGTGGACGAGTGTGTCAGCACTACCAACAGCGACATCACTTATTCTGCTGGGTGTGTGATTGTTATCCGTCTATCACTTGGAATGAGAATGTCTGCACGTTCCAACACTACGAGAGTCACAGCTGCCTACGGCCGGCCGGCACACGGCAGGTCGGACAGGTTCGCACGTCCTTATTGCGATGATGACAGACGCCTCCCCCAACGACTCACCGCGCTTTTGTTCACTGCTAGGTCTCACTAGCGGAGGCCGCAACGTTGGGATCATAGATTTACTTCAAACTTTGTATTCCTTTAGTAGGTCATTAAAACGACATAACATTCAAGTAGTAAGATGCACTACTCTCGTAATTCCGCGAAAATCACAAGAGAAGTTTCACGTGCCTACTATGTAACTGAAGTATCAGTGGGAACGTACCGGCCGTAAGAAGTATTCGTGGGCAATTGGATGCCGGCACGGTAGCTGAGCGAGTTCGGTCAGAGGGCTAGATGCTGTGTGTAATAAAAAAAAAAAAGAAAGAAAAGAAAAACTGCATGAACGCATCAACGATGAACTTCAACGGCTACCAAGTGACGTCCACCCAGACCAAATGCAACGAACAATCACGAACAAAACATGAAAAAAACAGTGGCTAGCGTTCGTGCCTTGCAAGAGGGTCGCAGAGGAGGCGAAGGTTCAAGTCCTGCTGACAATTATTTTTTAATCTATATTTTTTTCATCACTGCTCATATTATTTAATTTATATAACATTTCAGAGGTGACACAGTGAAAAAAAAGCCATGTTCATTTCATGAAGTTGTCGTGATTTTCTTGTGTTTTTTGACTAGTTACTATTTGCAATTAAATTTTCAAGGACGAGGGACAGATTTGGAAATGCCAACTCAAACTCCGAAAATTAATGATGCGAATGACGTTATTCACAATTATTAATATAGTAGATCACAGAGTCCCAGACTACAAGAATAATGTAGAAGAGCTTGCCGGAGGTACTAGTGAAATCACACGTTGCAGGTTGGTATTTGTCATCTAGAAACTGAAAACATAAATTGAAAGTACATGGAAGTACTTCACACAAATACCTGTGGTCTTATCATTATATATCTTTCAAATGTCATACAAAAGAAATAATAGGACCAGTGATGAAAAAATAGATTAATAATTGAGTCTGAGCGGGAGTCGAACCGTTGCCTCATACAAGTTCGACTTACAAAGCTCGAATGCTAATCACTTAACCACCATTAAATGTGACTCCGGCACCAAAGATGAGATGTATAACCGACATAATAGAAGCGTAAAACTTCTCTTGCGATTTTGTTGGGATTGCCAGAATAGTGCATCTTACTACTTGCATATTATGTTGTTTTACTGTCCTACTTAAGACGTACAGAGTTTGAAGTAAATGTGTGATCCCAACGTCTTGGCCCCCACTTGTCAATATATATTCTGCAAACATTTATCAATATCAGCGATGCTCTGGTTTTCCACCGAACGAAACTCAAAATGACAGCTTGAATCGCGCCTCCGTTACAGATGGCGTTTTGAAGGCTACGTACAGCGACGCCACCTATCGGAATGTCATGAAGCTACAGGAACTGAAGGGGGAATATTCGGCGATGCCACAACAAATGCCTTATTTTTCAGCAGAAACTGGCCGAGAAAAAGAAATGTTGCATTACTTACTGAGTGCACCTCGTATATCTGCCATATCTGTAGCCTCATAGACGGTCTCCATTACGGTCTTCCGTCAGCTCGACCACCACTCTGAACTATCAAACTAATGCTGGATCTTAGCAACTGCTAGCCACACCAAAGAATCAGAAGAATGATGAAAAAGGAACTATGTGATTGCAAATGACTTGGCCGGCCTGGGTGGCCGAGCGGTTCTAGGCGCTACAGTCTGGAACCGCGCAACCGCTACGGACGCAGGTTCGAATCCTGCCTCGGACATGGATGTGTGTGATGTCCTTAGGTTAGTTAGGTTTAAGTAGTTCTAAGTGCTGGGGGACTGATGGCCACAGAAGTTAAGTCCAATAGTAGAGCCATTTGCAAATGACTTGCAACTACGAGACCACCATAATGCGTCATGACTTCTACAGCAGGTTCGTTTTAGAAATGTTTATCCACCTGGCAAAACCACAGCAGCTGGTATGTTGTAACGGAGAGGAGCTAGATGAGCTGACGTAGCACAAGGGACAACGCAGCGCCTAAGAAATGAATTTGCATGTAAAACGCTGGAGGGACGGCAGAGCTCTTGAGCTGTCGGGTGGTATTTCGGCAGGAACGTCCGTAGAGCCGCTGCAGCGGAAAGAGCAGCTCCGCAGCGGCAGAGAGGCTGTTTGCGGAGTCCGCTAACGAGAAGCAAACAGCGCGCCGGCTGCTGCCGGGCCGCCACGGGCAGCGAGGCGAGGCGAGGAGAGGCGCGCGCGTTCTTCGGCGCGCCCTCGCACCGCGGTTTGCAGAGCTCCGCGTTCCTCTGTCTGGCGCCAAGGCGCGACTAATTAGTCTACTTCCAAACGTCACATTTACAGTTATTTTTGTTAGTAACTATCAAAATGCTCTCCACTAATGAATAACCAACAGCTCAGAAAACTTTATGGGCCTCAGCTCGACGAAATACACGTAACTGCTTTTCTTTTTCCATCATCTAGAACTCTGTCATTGGTTTGACGTAAGAGGGACATCTGAAAAGTGAAGCCTCCGAATTTTTCATGAGAAAACTCTTGAAGCTTTTTCAATAAAACAAATGTTATAAACATTCTACATCTTTATTCTTCGTGCCTACACACAGTGTGTAACGGGTATATTTGCAAATATTTGTATTGGTGACTGAGGACGGTGTACTCAACACATTACATTAGTATTTACATAATTAGAAGACTAATAATTACAGCCTTTATAACTTGTGTGTTTTAAGTTTATTAGCACCTCAAAGTACATTTGGCAAGAGCAAGCCATTAATGCTTATTTTCCCTTCGACAGCAGTGAAGTGTCGAAGTGTCTCGACATGTGGACACAAAAACGGTGAGTCTATGCCAGTGTGTGGTTCTCAGACTGTGAGGAGCAGCCCCTGAAGGGAGGCTGGGCTGGGGGGGGGGGGGATGGGAGGGAGGGGGGCGAATGGTGTATAAGAGGAGCGCGGTATATTTTAAAAAAAGTCTTAATAACAAACTATTAAATCATATTTTCCTCCGAGCAAAGGAGATGCCATTGACATCTTCAACTTTTGTAGTCCTGTCTTGCTCAGTTGCGTGTAATATTACGGTATATCGATAATCTTTACTTTTGGACCGTCCAACTACAACTGAATGAGACACAATTATCGTGCCATACGCGTTTCGCCTCTATTCTCTGCAAGGCTTCTTCAGTAGCGTGGAATATCTACCTATTTTCACTATTTAGTAGAAAATCGACCACACAACCTGCAAACAGAATTTAAAATATTGAAAGGTCTCTGTTGGATTCCTTTCATGTTTGAGTTCTTAAATCTGATGTCATTTATGGAGTAAATTCCTCTCCTAAATTTACTGTGGCGTTTCTGACTATCTGGGAGGAGACTGAGTAGTGGAACGTGTTACTTTTACACACAAACAAGAACGATCTGTCACACTACTACACTTTAAAACAAAGTTTATATGTAATTCTTATATGTAATTCATGTCACACAGTCTCATACGGAACCTACATCCGCTTTCTTTTATATACTGTGTATGATAAGATACTGTCATCCCCCTTCCCTTCTGTGTGAGAGGATGAATGATCAAATGTGTTTGTAGTTGCATGCTTGAGGGTAGCAGACAAGGCTGTCTGCTAGAGAACAGTAGGACCAACGTTGGAACAGATAGCTACGGTTCCTAAAAGCAAAGAGGTTTCTATTCTTAGTATGGTCCGGTCCGTCCCTTGTCATGTTGGTATAGGAAGCTGCCCCTCTGGTCCCTTCCGTTTGTCTTTGTGAGCGACTCTCAGGAGCACGCTGAGTGGTGGGCAGTTGCAATCTGGCAGTAGCGCAAGGCAGTTGCAGCGGGACCGTGGCGAGCGTCTGAAGTGGTAAGATCTCCGGCTAAGCGCGTGTCTGCTAAGTCCGTAGGACAATGGATTTGTTAAGTTCAGCCTAACTGAGAATTTAATCACCTTTATTTCGGGTTAGCTCTAAGATATCTAAGGTTATCTTAAATTGCAGCGTAGTGTAATTCTCGTGTCCAGTTCAGATTATTTTGCGGTAGTTGCTTTGTCACTACTTTATGAGTAAAGTGGAACCACGTGTTGGTCAGTAACTCTAACTAAGATCAATCTTAAATGCGAATGCTTGTGTGATTATAACGTCTCGTCTTAACAATATTTTGCAATATAGCAACTTTTCTTTATGTTCAACCCACGTGGGGTGTACTTTGCGAGACCAGTACCACGTGCTTCTATAACTGTTTGACCCATCAGGTTAACAGTAAGACGTTAGTAACCAGTTCGAGGTTTTTCTTTTGTAATTTGCTTTTCGATCTAATTTATTTTTATTATCTAAATTATTGTGGAGTTATACGCTTTCTGTAAACCAAGTTGACCACGTGAAGCATGTGGTGTAATCATCAAAGTAGCCCTCAGCTATTCTTCTTGGGAAGATTTCACAAAGAGTTAATATGAATTTAGTATACCAGTGTGTGGTAATTACATGACGGACAGGATTGTGCTTCGAATGTAATTTCTTTGACTGATAATTTGAATCTGTTGGTTGTGGTTAACTTTCTCTTGCATGTGTTTCAATGTTCTTTGTGTGTTGTCTTATGAATGCAGTGTTGTATCCAGTCTCCCAATCTTGGCTCGATATTTTATGTGTTCTGTAAGATTCCAATCTCACATTTTCACAATCGTAAATAAGGCACCAGCTCAGTTATAACCCACGTATAATATGCTGAAATTTCAATGAACAATCTTAAAATAAATTTGCAAATATAAACTGATTTCTTTCTTTTTATTTAAATTCTCCTTTTATAAATATATATTACCGGTTGTTGTATGACTGTAAAAGATTATAATCAATGTTAGTCTGATTGGTAATGTGGTAAACCTAGACTAGTTACCTGCTGAAACAGTTGCCCAGTAAACGCACGGTTAACGTCCCCAGACAGCTCACGGCTTTCAACCAGCTTTCATTGGCTAGTAGCACCCGAAAACAGCATAGCAAATTCATGTAGAAATATTACACATGGCGACCCTGTTCTGTTATTCCGCTAGACTCTGGAATCTTCTGATACGTTAGATTGCAAGCGTTGTATAATCTTAATTTTTTTTCCCTACAGCGCTCAAACAACTTTTGCGTTGTTTCTGAGCAGACGTTCAAAAGATTCACGGCATTGTTAGCGGCGTTGTGTTGTTTGTCTTTTTGTTTTGTTTTCTATATTTGTGTGTTTTATATGTGTGTGTGTTTTTTGTTCTCGCTTGTACATTGCACTGTTTCGATCAAAGAGAAAAATTTGTTTCGCGTGTGAAAAAGTGCGTACTAGGTTGGGTATCTTTCTTGTGACTGTCGTAATTTTTGGGAGACACATTTATTGTGATTAGTGTGTTGCGTACTGGGTGTAAATTGCACTAATGCTGACACGTAACCAAGCTAAAAGTAAGCGGTCCGACAACTTAAGCAACATGGACCAAGGGGATAATTTGATTTCCAATATTAACGCGTCGGGCGGTTCCGAAAGTGCAATGGGGAATACTTCAGACGAAATGCAAAACAGCACGAACGGCCTCACATCAGAGCCACAAATTAATTTGCCTCCAACTAACCAAATTGATTTGGTAGAACTCATGAAAGCCTTATTGCAACAAAATAAAGAATCGTTCCGAGAACAAAAAGAATCATCTGAAAAATCGATCCGCGAGCTAGGCGAACAAATGACGCAAAAATCTGAGAAATCGATCCGAGAGCTAGGCGAACAAATAGACGAAAAACTAATCCAGCAGACAAATAAAGTCGACAAGTCGATGCAGAGAGTGTCCGATGATATCTCACAAAGAATAAACAATCTGGCAAGTGAAATAAAAAGTGATATTATGAAAGAATTAGGCCGTACATTTGAACAAATCGATGACCGTCTGCAAGCCTTAGAACAGAGTAAGCGGAGTGGCGAGGCCGAATCTAAAGAAAGCGAAGAACGGCTACTTAGGAATTTCCAAGAGCTGAGGGATGAATGCCAAAGAGAACACCAGCAGGTACTCTCGAGGGTCCAAGAGGCGGCAACGCATTGTCCCACGTCCGTTAGCAACACAATAGCGGACAACAGTTTAGCGATCCACGCCTTGGAACAGCAGGTTGAACAATTGAAGCAGACTGGGGCGGAGGACAAGAGACAAATAGATGATAAGATTGCGGCATTAGCGGACATTGTAGGCACGATGAAGCTGACGGAAAGCGAGAACAATACTACACCGGTAGCGGCCGCAGAGACCGAAGAAGTGCGTTCGCTTCTTAAATTTCAGAAGGGACAATTCGAAGTGAACAGGCAACACAGAGCTGTAACAGGCGAATTACAAGAACGCGTGGCGCATCTGGAAAACCGCATGGCGTGTGATTCCGAACTCGCCAATAGCACTAAAAATAGCCGTACGAACAGTGCAGAGAGGGACTCCGGCCACGAGGGAGATTTTGACGACAGGGAAGAATGTAATTTGAGGGGCAGACATGAGACAAATAGAAACATACAAGGGCCTCGCCAGGAGGAAATGCGGGGATTTGATTTCAAACATTTCCTTACGGTAAGAAAGTTTGAGATATTCCGAAATTCTCAAAAAGGCATACATCCACGAGCATGGCTCGAGCAATTTGAGTTTTGTCTTCCTCCCGACTGGGCAAGTTCACATAAGATAGAATATATGTGTGGCTATTTGGAAGGCGAACCGGCGAGTCGCATGAGGTCGGCAGCGCGTCACTGCAACTCCACTCGGGAGTTTCGACAAGTCTTTCTGTCCGCCTATTGGTCGGAAGCGGCACAAGATAGGGTCAAACATGGCATAATTATGCTGCCAAATTTGAACCAGTCTGGTTTCGGCAGCCCGGCACGCCTATTCGACCACATGCTGCAGGCAAATCAATTTTTATACGACCCATACGGGCCTGCGGAACTAATTAGGATATGCATCACCAAATTGCCGATGCACTTGCGGCACGTCATTCTTGCGGGACGATGCAAAGAGGACGTGGAAACGTTTAAAACACTTCTCCAAGAGTTGGAATACAATACAGCAGAATGCCCGCCTAATCAGGCACAAAATTATTACGGGGCACAGCAGCGCGACCGCAGTCGTGGCCGTCGTACTAATCAACGGCATGACTGGTCGTCGCGACGCGAACGGATCAATAATCGGGACACGCCGTATAGAAACTGGGGTAACAGTCGCGAACACAGGTGGAACAACAGAAATGATAGAGGATGGGGACAAGATCGTGAACAGGTACGGCAACCAGCATCGTTACTACGATGAACACGGTGGGAGTAGGATTGTAGGCGGAGCCCCACATGATGTTCAAATTCGGCCGGCCAACCCTAGACATAATCCGGCAAATGGGAATGAACAAAACCGGCAATGACAAACGATTAGCGCAGAAGGCGCCCAATCGGAACAAATGAGGGACATGGCAAATGAGTACATAGGATATATAGAGAGGAGAATGAATTGATTAGTTTAAATTTGTGGCGTATGCATTTTGAATAATATGTTGGTAAAAATTAATGATAAAGATGTTTCTATGTGATGTTTCTAGTTTTTTTTTCTTTCCTTGTGCAATTAGGATTTAGGTTGGTTCCAAATGTGAAAATAAAAGGTTTCTTTGTGAATGAGTGAAATGCTGTTTATGTTTTTTTGTGTGTAAACTGAATGGAGTCGCTCCTGAGAGAAGCAAGATCGTTGCTGAATTAATGCAAAAAAAAAAAAAACTCAGGGGAATATCCGATCTGTGGGTATTATGGGTCTGGCAAACCCAGGTCCCCAGCTGTTAGTAGCCGTGTTTCCGATTTTCTGTTTTCAGTGCTACTATCTATCTATTACTATTCTATATCTGTCTGTATAAATGAGGATCTCTTACTATAGTATGCGTGCTGTATGAATATTTTAAGATAGGAGAACTCTGAGAAAGGAATGAGTAAGTTTGGAATCTTGAAAACAGGATGCGATAATACGATTGTTTAACCATTGGCTTCCCAATATGCGATGATTTGTTAATATTGATGATATATGTCTTTTTTTTGTTCTTTATAGCTGAGTACGTAAAGTGCTGTCTGTGGATTTCATAAGTACATTGATTCCCTTCAAGGTGAAAGAAGAATTGTGGTTTGTGTAATTTACGTGGCTCTGAAATATTATTGTGGTAGTCAAATACGAGCAGTTTTTCAGCAAATGGAGAATGGAACGGAAATATGGATCCTTTTTGTAGTCTTGATTGATGTTGAGCCAAAGCCTGGAAAACTTATTCTGCGTTAATACTTGTCCCAAAAAAGCGACGTTTATGTGTTTTGCTGATGCTGTGAACATTACAGCCTACTGTTTTCGCTGGTGCGGGATGCACTGCAGCCTATAGGATTTGTACTGAGGAAATTTCCCTCTTGAAGGTAGAGGATGATTAAATAATTTTGATTATGGGAACGAAGGAAAGCTTGGTTTAAGGTAATAAGGATGAAGCAAAACATTTGTCATTTAAACTACAGGAGGATTCGGATCTTCTGTGTCTGTTGTAAGTTCAATATGTGAAGATGATACTGTTTTACAGAATAGAGCTGACCACAATTTTGCCATTCATGAGAAATGAATCCAGAATAACCACCACAGGCGAAATGACTGATTTGGAAGCGAAAGGTAACTTAAAGAAGGAACGAAATCGCAGCAAAATGGGTAAGAAAATGTAGTATAACCTGTATAATGCAAATAATTTAACCTTCTCAGAGTCATCTGCGTGATTAATTCTTGTCATAACGTAATTTTAGATGAAATTTTCTTACTGTTTCATGTGTGAATGTATGAGTATGATAAATGTATTATTGCGAGTCTCTTTTCAGGTGTGTGAACTGGTATAAATGTTTTGGCGTGTAAATAACCATTGTTCTTTTTACTGTGTATGTTTAAGGAAAGTTTCTCCATTTATCATGTGACAAGACGTATGCCGCGAGCATAAAGAAGAGGGCGAATTAGAACATTGCTGTAGTGGTGTAAACACTTTGTTGAAGTAGCATAGAAGTAGCTTGTGGGATTAATTAGTAGTGGATAGAAGTAGAATTTTGAGTAATGCATGTGTATGGGTAGTTAGTTTGTAGAATAGACAACAGGTGTGCATGTGTGTGTGGGTAAATAACATGTGAACCCTATTCTGTCCTGACCTATACTTGCACAAGGCATAATCTTATTCATTTTAGTGAATTAATAGCAGCATTTGATTTATTAAAACACAAGTGAACCACATTAGTGATGTGGATTTAAATATTATATTGTCAGTTCATTTAATTTTTATTTTTTTACATTGTAAAGTCATTTCACTTTTATTTTTTTTACATGGTCAAGTCATTTAAATTTTATTTTATATTGTCGATTCACCTAATTTTTTTATTTAAAAAAAATTATTATTAAGTCTCACTTTGTTCTTAAAAATTGTGAAAGACAATACTAAGTGGTATTATGTATGACATTGTGTAATCACATAAGGATGATGAAAAATTTCTGTGAATGCAGTTGAGAACATGAAAGCGAACCGGCAAAACTCTTAAGAGACAGCGGGAGCAGCCGGACTAGTTGTAAACTGGCGGGTTTCCCAGCGGGACACGCTGTCAACCGGGACACTTAGGGAGCGCGGCCGACAACAAAAGAAGGAGCGCGACAAACACTTTCCCTTGTACCTGGAGCTAATGGGCGGCCGCCCCGGGCGACCCTTTCCTCGAGGCAATGACCTGAGATGGGCGAGCGGTCCACCACGCGGAAATCCATCTCCTGGCAACGCACCACACGCACGCGACCGTGACGAGACGGCCGCGGAGAAACAACACAAGGGGCGTGGAGCCATTTGACAGGTACTGTCCAAAGAAACTTGCAGACGTCAACGACGCCTATCGACATTTCCTGATGGATGCCCACTGTCAAGCGACAGTAAATCATGGTTCGATGTTCTCTGGTCGCTAAGGGTGGCACAAAAGAAGAGCCATTGAAGTGTCATCCTTGCCCAGGAATATCAACCTGGCATGTCAATCGAGGATACCGCACGAATTTGACAATACAAACATGGAACCAAATCGAGATGTACGTGACACAGACCACCAAGAAAAACTTCATGAGAGGGCAGAGACGGCGGGATTGCACGCAACAGATGGACAAAAATCCCTACTGACAGCTGCGGCGACGAACCCCCTCCCCCACCCCTTATATTGTGCCTCGGAACAGTGGAACTAGTGAGTGTATCAGTGAACAGTGATTATACGGTTCTTAGTTCAATGCATATACGTGTGTTTCTGTCACAGAAACTTTGACTCGTGTGTTTTGCAGGGACTCGATTTATTGGTGTTTATTAAACTCTGACTCTTGTATTTTGCAGGGGTTCTATATTTTTTTTAAACTTTGACTCCTGTATTTTGCAGGTGTTCTATATTTTTTTTAAACTTTGACTCTTGTATTTTCCAGGTGTTTTATTTATTGGTGTTTTGTTTTAGATGTTGACTATTGTACTGTTTTATTGATCAATGTTTGTTCTTGTGTTATGTATTAGATTTGTGTTATGTTGTTTCGTAAATTCATTGCAGTGGCATTGCTTCGTTTATCAGTCAGATTGCTATTCATTCTCATTGGGCTGTGATCGATTAGCCTTTGCATGGGGCATATTTATTGTGAGGAACCCCTTAAGGGTAACAATCACATAATTATTGTAGTCTCAGTATAATGACACAGTGCTTATTGTTTGCTAAATAACTGAAATATTGTAGAGTGATTAAATTAGTGCCACATAGTTATGTTAATTCTACAAATCATTAGTTTTATAAGAGATAGAATTTTTTTGCGATAACCACTTTGTAAAACATGTTTTTTTTCTTATCAATTTTTTTGCTTTTGCGAATTGTGCATTGTAATGTTCTGTTTTCTAATACTGATGTTATTTCATGTTCTTTTTTTTAATTGCTGTGGAACCTTTGCTATTTTCATAAATTTTGCTTGTTAATTAACAGTCATAAATTTTCCTGTGATGAGTTGGCTCTTGCAATGAGCAAATACTGGTGAACTCCATAAGGGTAACAACCAGAAATTGTTTTCATATTAATGACACAGGAACCATTGTTTTTACTTGCTGACCGATTTAGGTCTACATGATCTTTTAAATAGGTGTCACAGATTGTGTGTTTTTTTTTTCTCTCTCTTTAAAATTGGTAGATTGTAAAGATGTTTGAAATTATTGTGTTTTAGCAAGTAGCTGGTGACCTTTTGCCTTTTCTTTACACTTTTGGTTTAAGTAGGGTGTGAGAAGCCTGCTTGGGAATGTCCTAGCATGGCCATAAAATTCCCTGCACAGTCTTTTCCCGGAGCGTTGGGGTTATGAAAGGTCTCTGTTGGATTCCTTTCATGTTTGAGTTCTTAAATCTGATGTCATTTATGGAGTAAATTCCTCTCCTAAATTTACTGTGGCGTTTCTGACTATCTGGGAGGAGACTGAGTAGTGGAACGTGTTACTTTTACACACAAACAAGAACGATCTGTCACACTACTACACTTTAAAACAAAGTTTATATGTAATTCTTATATGTAATTCATGTCACACAGTCTCATACGGAACCTACATCCGCTTTCTTTTATATACTGTGTATGATAAGATACTGTCATCCCCCTTCCCTTCTGTGTGAGAGGATGAATGATCAAATGTGTTTGTAGTTGCATGCTTGAGGGTAGCAGACAAGGCTGTCTGCTAGAGAACAGTAGGACCAACGTTGGAACAGATAGCTACGGTTCCTAAAAGCAAAGAGGTTTCTATTCTTAGTATGGTCCGGTCCGTCCCTTGTCATGTTGGTATAGGAAGCTGCCCCTCTGGTCCCTTCCGTTTGTCTTTGTGAGCGACTCTCAGGAGCACGCTGAGTGGTGGGCAGTTGCAATCTGGCAGTAGCGCAAGGCAGTTGCAGCGGGACCGTGGCGAGCGTCTGAAGTGGTAAGATCTCCGGCTAAGCGCGTGTCTGCTAAGTCCGTAGGACAATGGATTTGTTAAGTTCAGCCTAACTGAGAATTTAATCACCTTTATTTCGGGTTAGCTCTAAGATATCTAAGGTTATCTTAAATTGCAGCGTAGTGTAATTCTCGTGTCCAGTTCAGATTATTTTGCGGTAGTTGCTTTGTCACTACTTTATGAGTAAAGTGGAACCACGTGTTGGTCAGTAACTCTAACTAAGATCAATCATAAATGCGAATGCTTGTGTGATTATAACGTCTCGTCTTAACAATATTTTGCAATATAGCAACTTTTCTTTATGTTCAACCCACGTGGGGTGTACTTTGCGAGACCAGTACCACGTGCTTCTATAACTGTTTGACCCATCAGGTTAACAGTAAGACGTTAGTAACCAGTTCGAGGTTTTTCTTTTGTAATTTGCTTTTCGATCTAATTTATTTTTATTATCTAAATTATTGTGGAGTTATACGCTTTCTGTAAACCAAGTTGACCACGTGAAGCATGTGGTGTAATCATCAAAGTAGCCCTCAGCTATTCTTCTTGGGAAGATTTCACAAAGAGTTAATATGAATTTAGTATACCAGTGTGTGGTAATTACATGACGGACAGGATTGTGCTTCGAATGTAATTTCTTTGACTGATAATTTGAATCTGTTGGTTGTGGTTAACTTTCTCTTGCATGTGTTTCAATGTTCTTTGTGTGTTGTCTTATGAATGCAGTGTTGTATCCAGTCTCCCAATCTTGGCTCGATATTTTATGTGTTCTGTAAGATTCCAATCTCACATTTTCACAATCGTAAATAAGGCATCAGCTCAGTTATAACCCACGTATAATATGCTGAAATTTCAATGAACAATCTTAAAATAAATTTGCAAATATAAACTGATTTCTTTCTTTTTATTTAAATTCTCCTTTTATAAATATATATTACCGGTTGTTGTATGACTGTAAAAGATTATAATCAATGTTAGTCTGATTGGTAATGTGGTAAACCTAGACTAGTTACCTGCTGAAACAGTTGCCCAGTAAACGCACGGTTAACGTCCCCAGACAGCTCACGGCTTTCAACCCGGTTTCATTGTCCATTAGCACCGATTTCAAACATACCAAATCAAAGCTAAAACGTTACAATATTACTACGTCTCAGAAAAAAACCAACCACCAGAACTGTTTATAATCTACAGGATCATTGCTCCAAAATGTAAACTAAATAGTAAAAATATGTACATATTCCAGGCCACTGAAGATGCCTTTCAGAGAATTTGGGCGGAACACGTATGGCACGAAAACTGTGTTTCATTCAGTTGTAATTAGACGGTCCAAAAATAAAAATTATCAATATACCATAAGCAGCCGTTGATCTGGACTCAATTTCGCTGAGCGTCGTTGTTAACTCCAGATGCGTCTGATATTCATAAACACTCTCATTTGATTGCTTATGTCCTTTTCGTTGATGAGTTTACACTCGGGAAGAACTGATTTTCTATGAGCCGATACTGAAAACAGAGCTACAGCTCAAAGCCTTTTTTACCAATATTTTTTAAAACCAAAACTTGATGTCGTGGAACAGGTGCACTGCACTATGCACAGGTGCCGCTCGCTCTGTGTCTGGGGTTCATGACTGATTGCAAGCGAAAGTTACAGCTGTCATTCTTCATGCTGTATGGACTCACAGCGTGATACATCTGAGGAATTTGGCTGCTAAATAACTTAGAGTAGCACTACATGAAGTGCTGCAAACAGTTATAGAAACAATGTTATGGAGGTAAAATCTAGAAACTGACGGCTTTTGCAAGTGCTATGTCAATAGATGTGCGCTGAACACACGTAGTTTTTCTAGTAATGTCCGACGACTTTCAATGAGTAAAGTCTCTCTCTGGCACACTGTCTCAGCAACGGAGATTTTCTATTGAAAATAGCTTACCTCGCAGACATTTTCCAGAAGATGAATATTCTCAAGACTTCTCTTTGAGGTAAGCAGGCAACTGTACTATCTTGGAATAAAAAAGTTAAGGCATTCATAAAGAAATTAGGGCGATTGCAATATCGAATGGAAAGTGGTGTACTAGATATGTTTCCTACTCTAGTGTCACTGTTAGCGGACACAGACAGATACTTCTAATGGAGATAAAACCCAATATTGTTCATCATCTTGAAAGACTAAAAGTTCACTTAGAAGTGTTGGGCCCATATCTGCAAGGAATTCCCAAAGCTGCGCCAAAATGCAGTGGTGATCCTGATCCCTTTTGCGACAACATACTTGTGAGAGACTGATTGCCGTTCAAAGCTAAATGTAAACAAAGGACTTAGAGTGGCTCTCTCTGCTACAACACCACGTCCTGAGAAGCTTCCCTCTCCAATGCTTGCTCATCCATCACAATGAACTACTTGATTTAACTTTTTATTACTCTTGTAAACCTTGCTTACTGAATTGTAAGTATTGTTCATTTATGATAAAGATAAAACATATTGTTCTGTATCTTCGTTATAATAAGACACATAATTGGCGTTCTTGTTAAGTTAAAACGTACTAAATGAATTTTTGGCAAAACAGAGAATAAGGCAAAAATATTTAAAAATTATTTTTATTATTATAATTAGTTAGTGGGTCTGATACTATTTTTCCACATGAAATGGAGGGAGGCACAGGAAGAAAGTTTGAGAACCACTGTTCTATAGTGATAGGTTAGTCTACTTAGTGGAGCAGTACGAGCGTGGGGAAAACATCAGGTCGTGAAGTATGTGATGTGTTTGTGAGAAGACTATTTGACGCGGAGAAAAAATAACCGACACACCAATTTGTGTACGTATTAACGTATCATGTATAAAAATATCTGCACTTATACCCATTGTCTCCTGTATTTGTTTCTGAACATAGTCACTCTGGCGAGGAACACATTTCTCCCCCGACACTGTAGAATGCTTGAATTTCTTGACGGTGTCACAACCTCACCTCTGCCCTTCAGTGCTTCATCACTCTCAAAATAAAGTCCTTGAAGGTTTTCTTTAAGTTGTGGAAGCAGATGAATATCTAATGGGACTGCATGGAGGATGATCAAAGACAGTGAATCGAAGGCGTCGGATCGTTGCTGACGTCACAGCGCTCGTGTGTGATCTGTCTTTGTCACTCTTCGAATTCGAAATTCGATTAATGCACGTTGTTTGTGACGCGCGACATAGTTACGTCAAACATCGTCAGGTTATACGCCACAATCCGGAGACTTATAGCGGTAGAAGGTTTGCTAAGCATGCACGACGTACCTCAACAGATACTAAAAATATAGTAAAAAATTCGGAGCGTTACTTTTCAGTACGCCTTTGTATACCCGGCTGCATGACGACGATTACCACTTCCCAACCATTTCAAAATATAATATTAAATAATATTTATGTCACATGTTGCTGCACGTACCTGATAAAGTCAAATATATTTTTAAGTTGTGAAAACGATTAATGTTCAGAATCTGATACATGGCTTCCATGTACTGCAGAATAACATTACAGTAAGAACACTTGTGAAGGCATTCCTCTTTCCAGCTTTATTATTTCAGCCTTTTGCTCGTAGACGATTGCTGCTTGTTTCAAGAGATGTCTGCTTTCCTTAACTTCACTTCAATTTAAGGGAAGAATGTACACTAGAACAACACCTTGCTACCAGTCGTACCCAACGAGTGCACTACTCTGATAGTTAAATTCTTAATAGACATCCAGAAGAAGTGAGAAATGTGCCAAAACGCAGGTTCTCAAGATCAATTTGCAAGGCTTGTTGCCTATAATTTTTATTCTTTACAGAAAATCTTGAAAATAATTCGGTATCTTCCGCTGTGAAGTCTTACTTCTGTACGTGTACTACCGGCAAATCTTGTTTTGGTGTTATTTTTTCCTTCAATTTATATATATATATAGGTTACAGTTATTCATTTTTTTGTCGTTTCCTTCTTTTTCTCTTCTCAAAACCTGCTCATTCTTTGGCTGTGTTACTGCTTCTTTCGCTCTCCCCATATTTTGCCTTTTTCCTTCCTTTATTTTACTTCAGATTTCGTGTTCATAATTATGTTTATGAGTTGGTCTCTTTCATTTAGCATTTGGTAGTGATAACTGCTTGTTTTAAGTCTTCTTCTACTTCTTCAAACCAGTTTTTTTATTGAGCTATTTACTACATCAAAAATCCTCTTTGTGAGGTTGCTGTCGTTCATTCTTTGTATGTGTCCATAGAATATTAGTCGGCGATCTCTGATAATGTTTGTGAGCTTGCCTGTGCTTTCGTATAAATCTTTGGTTGGTCTCTTCATCCATGTATTATCTCCGTCTATTGACCCAAAAAATTTTCTGAGGATTTTACATTCTATTTTTTCTGCCTCTATGACGCCTGACGCTCCGATTGCGGTCATTTCTGATGCGTAGAGTGCTTCTGATAGTATAACAGTACTGTAGGGCCTGCATTTGGCCTGTCTTGAAATATTTCTTTTGGTGTTGTCAGTTTGTACGCTATCTGAAGTTTTTCTGTTCTTTCTGTGTTGAATGCCTTGTTCGATCCCTCTATTTGAAATTTTCCACTCTGTTAACCTTTCCGTATTCTGTATAGATGGCTTGGTTGCTGTAGCTCTTTCTTTCCATGTATGCATTTTCTAATATGCTATCTGGAGACCTGTTTTGGCAGAGAATTCATGTAAGTATTCGAGTGCTTCTTGTCTGTTGTTGCTGTGTATTGCCTGGTCATCTGCAAATGCGAGGCATTTAATGATCCTCTTGTTTCCACACATTGTTACTAACTGAATTCCTTTTACTTTTTCTTCCCATTGTTTGATAACTTTGTCCAAGACCATGCGGAGTAAAAGCGGTGAGAGACCATCTCCTTGTCTGATCCCTGTATGTACCTCGAATGGGTCTGAGGTTTCTCCAATAAATTTTATTTTGGTCTTGGTGTCTGTAAGTGTCTTTCGTATGACCGTCCTAATTTTTCTGTCTATTCCATATTCTTCTATTGCATCAAACAGAGTCTGTCTCTCTAAGAAGTCGTAAGCCTTCTTAGTGACCACGAATATGACTACTGTATTATTAGTCTGCCTGATCTTCAGGAGGTTCGCTGTTCCAACTCTGTGCGATGCAGGACCTTCCTTTTCTGAAGGCTGCTTGGTATTCACCTACCTTTGCATCAGCTTGTGGTTCTAGTCTGTTGAGTAATGCCTAGGAGAGAATTTTGTAGGGGACCGGTAGTTATGAGATACCTCTGTTGTTATTGGGGTCTGTTTTGTCACCCTTTGTGTGCAGCAGGTGAATCAAAGCACATTGCCCTTCATGTGGTATTTTCTCTGTGTTCCATATTTCTATGAGAATTTTATGGATTTTCTTTGTGATGGGTTGGTCTTTGAGTTTCCAGATCTCCTGGGGCGCTTTTGTTTTTTAGTTGTTTTATAATCTCCTCTACCTCTATTATTGAAAGTGGTTTTGAATCTGGGTTCGATACTCTTTTCTTGAAGAGTAATTTTTTTAGACTTCTAGCAATTCAGGACTTTACCAAAATAGTTTTCAAGAATTTTGCAGCTTTCTTTAGTATTTGTTTCCAGAGGGCCGTCTGTTCTTTTGCAGAAATATTTGGAGGCTAATGACCCTTTACATATATCCTTAATATTCTGTAGAGATTTCTCGTGTTATTTCTCTTGAAATCTTTCTCATTGTCATTTAGTATATTTTTTATAGTACCTCATTTTCATCCTTCTAATAAATTCCGAGTATTGTTTCCGGACGTTATGGAAATCCTGCCATGTCTCTTTTGTTCTGTTACTGCTGAACTTCTTCCAGGCCTGGATTTTACGTTCAATGCTGATCACACGTTACGTTCCATCATCTATGTTTTCGTTTCGTAGGAAGTTGACACCAACGAACTGCATTCTGGATTGTCATCGCTAGGTCTGTCGAATTGTTTGTTGAGCTTTTATTAGTTTCTTCAATAATTTTATCTTCGGTTATCTTCCAGTAATTCGTGTCTGCTCTTATTATTTTTTCTCCTTTTTCTGTTTTTTGGGACTGGCTTATTTTTTACATGTAGCCAGTGATGGTCGGACTCGAAAATCCTTTTGCGTGTTCTCTCATTCAGAATTTGGCTTATGTTTTTGTTTGTTACGGCTACGTCGCATATTTGAAATTTTCCCCATATGCTTTTGGGCGTTTTTCATTTGTGAGATTCCGTCTTGGTTTCTTGCGTTGACATAATCTTGAAGTTCAAATTTTGAAAGTAAAGCATGAGACGTCCCCCATTCTTGTTGGTGCGTTTGTGTGCTGTGTGCGGGCCATTGATTTGCTTATATTTCTTCTCTTTGTCTAGTTGTGCATTAAAGTCCTCTAACACATTTCAGCACGTCTTTCAGGTATTTTATTTATAATTTCTTCCATGTCTTCCCAAAAATCTTCGACTTCTTGTGGTTTGTTGATAGTCGGTTGAAATGTAGGATGTTGTCTATGACTGATTTGTGAACTTCAAATCATGTGCCAAAAATTGTCAATGTTCCTCTTCCGACAGCGGGTTTTCCTCTGCATATCCGGCAGTTTTCTTCTTAAAGTACTGTAGATTTCGTCTCTTGCATTGCGAGGATTTTGAAGCGAAATCTTTTCAGAACATACGTAAGCTGTTACAGTTTGTCTATGTTGACCAAGATATTTGTGATATGAGAGCCAATATAGTGTTTGCGAAGAGGTTTAGAGAAGCTCCGACTCTCCTCCCATCATTACGTTCCTGGTCCCCAGAATCCAATGACAGGGAAGTCCATTATATTTACTAGCAACTGTGGTAGTGAATATTTTTCTGTTACTTTATCATGAATTTTTCAAATTGATGTTGTTTGTGGTGAGCTCTGTTCGAGTTTACAAATAGTAAAGACTAGGTTGTTAAATCAAGATATACACATCTAAATATGCATTGCATCACCTCAATTCAGAGAGTTCCGGAATCTGTACGGAAAATTACAATAAAGGTCAACATAAACATCTTTTCCGCCCTTTATATTGCTCATGAAAACTACACATTGATTGTTGTACCTCCATATAGCGAGACCTTCAGATGTGGTGGTCCAGATTGCTGTACACTAATACCCAGTAGAACGTCCTCTTGGATTGATGCATGGCTGTATTCGTCGTGGCATACTATCTACAAGTTCATCAAGGCACCGTTGGTCCACATTGCCCCCCTCCTCAACGGTGATTCGGCGTACATCCCTCAGAACGGTTGGTGGGACACGTCGTCCACAAAGAGCCCTTTTCAATCCATCCCAGGCGTGTTCCATAGGTTCATGTTTGGAGAACATGCTGGCCACTCTAGCCGAGCGATGTCGTTGGAGGAAGTCATTCACGAGATGTGCAAGATGGGTGCGCAAATTTTCGTCCATGAAGACGAAAGCCTCTCCAATATCCTGCCGATATGGTTGCACTATCAGTCGGAGGATGGCATTCACGTGTCGTACAGCCGTTAAGGCGCCTTCCACGACCACTAACGGCGTACGTTGGTCCCACATAATACCACATCAGGGAAACTCCGCCTTGCTGCACTAGCTGGACAGTGTCTCTAAGGCGTTTAGCCTGACCGGGTTGCCTCCAAACACGTCTCCTAGGACTGCCTGGTTGAAGGCATATGCGACGCTCATAGGTGAAGAGAACGTGATGCCAATCCTGAGCGTCCATTCGGCATGTTGTTGGGCCCATCCGTACCGCGCTGTATGGTGTCGTGGTTGCAAAGATGGACCGCGCCATGGACGTCGGGAGTGAAGTTGCGCATCATGCAGCCTAGTATGCACAGTTTGAGTCTTAACAAGACCTCCTGTGGCAGCACGAAAAGCATTTATTGAAGATGGTGGCTTTGCTGACGGGGTTCTTCCGAGCCATAATCCGTAGGTAGCGGTCATGCACTGCGTTAGTAGCCCTTGGGCGGCCTGAACGAGGCATGTCATCGACGGTTCCTGTCTGTCTGTACCTCCTCCATGTCTGAACAACATGGCTTTGGTTCACTCCGAGACGCCTGGACACTTCCCTTGTTGAGAGCCCTTCCTGGCACAAAGTAACAATGTGGATGCGATCGAACCGCGGTATTGACCGTCTAGGCATGGTTGCACTACAGACAGCACGAGGTGGAATGACTGGAACTGATCTGCTGTCGGACCCCCTCTGTCTAATAGGCGCTGCTCATGCATGGTTGTATACATCTTTGGGCAGGTTTAGTGATCTCTCTGAACAGTCAGAGAGTCTGTGTCTGTGATACAATATCCACAGTCAACGTCTATCTTCAGAAGTTCTGGGAACTGAGCTGATGGAAAACTTTTTTTGATGTGTACACATCTGTAGCAGCCGCAGCCACTCAATGAATAGACGCTCCCCTCTAGCCACTGGATGAGCACTTTTAGAGGTTCCAATTCACTCATGATGAATGGTTACAATTGTCCATATCGAGTACATGAAATGGTTACATTTACAGATCAATAGCACAAGCAGTTCTGAGGTACCACGTATCGAACCATGCTGAAACATCCATGTAAGTACTTGGTATAGTCTCTATAGGTGGAAAGGTAAGCGCTTACTCTGGCATCCAGTAGATTGAACAGATGGCGAATACTGTTTTGTGAGACGTTATGTCACTCCTGCTGGACTTGTTCATGTAGTTCTGTAAGAGTTGCTGGTTGATGAGTCCGATTAGAGACAAATCCGGAGATCGTGCTGGTTAGGGAAGCTGCCGCCCTTCAGAGCACGTTTAATTTCATGGGCAGTGTGTGGGTGAACATTATCTCTTGGAAGAACGGCAAAGGAGCGGGTGTAACAACAGTCTGCACTTACCGAGCGCTGGTTAGTGTCACCTCCAGAAACACCAAGGGTGAACGGAAGTTGTAGCTTATCACACTCCAGATCCTGAGGCCTGGGATGGGGCCAATGCATCTTGAACGAATGCATTCTACGAGGCAGCGCTCACCTGATCTGCGTCATACGCGCCAACAATCGTGGCTTGCGTACAGACAGAATCTGCTTTCATCGCTGAAGACCACGGCGCTGGATTCCATCTTCCAAGTGATAGTCTGGCGGCACCAGTCGAGCAGTGCACGTCAGTAAAGTGGTGTGAGTGGAACGTGGGCTACCGGTGTGCATGCCCCAAGTTCGTGTAACAGTTGCTGTCTACACGTCTGGGCTCACAAGCCCTCTTGCGTGTGCTATGGTAGCTGTGTGATCTGTCACTGTTGCCCTTACAATACAACGATCCAGGCGGGCGTCTGTGCTGCATGGACGTCCAGAACCTCATCCACGGATGTGAGAATGTTCACGTGACCACTGACACCAGCCTTCGCACAAGTGGCGCAGCGCGCCCATATTGTGTGGCAATTACTCGAAAGCACCATCTTGCCACTCGGAAGGCCACAATTTGACCACTTTTAAACTATCTTCATTGGCTGTAGGAACCACGGCCTTGGGGTTCTAGGCGCTTCAGTTCGGAACCGCGTGACTGCTACGGTCACAGGTTCGAATCCTGCCTCGGGCATGGATGTGTGTGATGTGCTTAGGTTAGTTAGGTTTAAGTAGTTCTAAGTTCTAGGGGATTGATGACCTCAGATGTTAAGTCCCATAGTGCTCAGAGCCATTTGTACCATTTTTGTAGGAAGCACGAGTTCTACTCCGCAGCATGGTTTCCTGCTTGTTTCACACGTTTGCACCACACTGAGCCATGTAGCTTCTGGCATTCGTTATTAAAGGGTATACACAGTTGGCGCTCTGATAGCTACGTGACTACGCTGTCTGGTGGCTGACGACGTTGGAACCATTATCAACACATCTACTGTCATCCAGGCGCCGTTTTTTTTTTTTTTTTATAACCCACGAAATTCATTTAAGAGCTATAATTCCTCATGACGGAACGGTAGTTATCGTCCACAAGCTCCTCCGATACTTGAAAAATTACAAGAAGATATAAGGAAATCTACATTGATACCATCTTACAATACAGGTTAAGGGAAGTTTATCAGCCAAGGAAACAAGGCCTGATCTGTTCTTCTCCGTCCTCAGCATCTCATAAAGACTGAGCATCCTTCGTTTCTCCATAAGTTACTAGGTCCACATTGCAACAAATGACATCTTATTTTTTACACAACAGACTCTTTGAAGTCCTGCTCCCAAACTAGCTGTTTAAGCTACCTGATCTGCAGCCGATTGACGTTTCTTCTTTCTCAGTGTGTGTATCGGGGGCAGTCTATATTTATCCTTCGCTGATGCGAGTGCCATTGCTTTAGTATATTCTGCACTTTCTTGGCCATGTTTCCGATTCTGAGTTGAGCTACAATACCATTTCCTCTGTGATTAGCTCTCAGTGTTTTTATATTCCTCTCAGCTAGCAAAGTTATCGTTCATGCCTCACTACTGTGAAACAGCACATAAGCTCGCTGGGTACAATATTGGTCACCCACTTAAAGGATGAAACTGGTTGCTCAGAAGTGATGCAGACGGTGCAGAACTGGCACTAGGCGGTCAAGTGACCTCCAGACGATGATGAAGTCGTAGCAGTGATGTCGCTGCAAGTAAGCTATCAGCACACTGAGACAAGTATATGTGGAGATCCGACAGAGAGACTGAAGGGAGCTATCGTTTTGGACTTTCGAGTTTTCACGCTCAATTTGTTGCTGTACGATACGGACAGGTTAATGCGTCTACAACAAACTGTACATCACTCGCAGCAATGTAACGCAGTCTGAAAAGACGGGTCGTAGAACACTGGTTCCCAGTCCGGAAACAATTACCCGTGGGGGGGGGGGGGAGGAGGGGGGGAGGGGGGGGGGAGTAAAATATAGTTTCCTGAGGTGAAAAAAAGGGTTCAATTGTGTTTCGCTCACGAAAGTACGTTATCTTTAAAAAATCTCCAATATTACCACCATTCAGAAATAATCTACAGCTGATTCAGCAATGTTTTCCAGACATTGGAACAGCACTGAAAAAACCGACTTATTGAAAGAGCGGAAAAGGCTAGATTACAAATTTCTTTTGAGAAGACAGAATTCATAACGAAGATTAAAACCCGTCCGAAGTACAAGATACGATAGAATCGACGGGATGAATAAATCTGACTACTTATGGGAAATAATACAACCAAAAGGTCAGTATAAAGCATCTGACAAAAATAGAGCCTAGAAAGTGTAAATACCTTGTCAATTAACAAAGAACAGTGCGAACAATCCATCACTACAACACTGACATAAAACCGAAGCGCCTTTAAGTAGCGGAATGTTTAGTCCTCTACAAATAGGTGCAAATTGAAAAGTTGGAAACAATCAAAGGAAGGTACTAAGGAAAATACTCGGTCCAAGAAAGAATAATAGAACGTCGATGAGAAGAAGTAAATTAAGGCATCAGACTGAAGAACTATCTGACTATGTCAGGAAAAGGAGAACTTTTTTTATGCTCACTTAGTTCAAATGAACCTGGAATACACTCCTGGAAATTGAAATAAGAACACCGTGAATTCATTGTCCCAGGAAGGGGAAACTTTATTGACACATTCCTGGGGTCAGATACATCACATGATCACACTGACAGAACCACAGGCACATAGACACAGGCAACAGAGCATGCACAATGTCGGCACTAGTACAGTGTATATCCACCTTTCGCAGCAATGCAGGCTGCTATTCTCCCATGGAGACGATCGTAGAGATGCTGGATGTAGTCCTGTGGAACGGCTTGCCATGCCATTTCCACCTGGCGCCTCAGTTGGACCAGCGTTCGTGCTGGACGTGCAGACCGCGTGAGACGATGCTTCATCCAGTCCCAAACATGCTCAATGGGGGACAGATCCGGAGATCTTGCTGGCCAGGGTAGTTGACTTACACCTTCTAGAGCACGTTGGGTGGCACGGGATACATGCGGACGTGCATTGTCCTGTTGGAACAGCAAGTTCCCTTGCCGGTCTAGGAATGGTAGAACGATGGGTTCGATGTCGGTTTGGATGTACCGTGCACTATTCAGTGTCCCCTCGACGATCACCAGTGGTGTACGGCCAGTGTAGGAGATCGCTCCCCACACCATGATGCCGGGTGTTGGCCCTGTGTGCCTCGGTCGTATGCAGTCCTGATTGTGGCGCTCACCTGCACGGCGCCAAACACGCATACGACCATCATTGGCACCAAGGCAGAAGCGACTCTCATCGCTGAAGACGACACGTCTCCATTCGTCCCTCCATTCACGCCTGTCGCGACACCACTGGAGGCGGGCTGCACGATGTTGGGGCGTGAGCGGAAGACGGCCTAACGGTGTGCGGGACCGTAGCCCAGCTTCATGGAGACGGTTGCGAATGGTCCTCGCCGATACCCCAGGAGCAACAGTGTCCCTAATTTGCTGGGAAGTGGCGGTGCGGTCCCCTACGGCACTGCGTAGGATCCTACGGTCTTGGCGTACATCCGTGCGTCGCTGCGGTCCGGTCCCAGGTCGACGGGCACGTGCACCTTCCGCCGACCACTGGCGACAACATCGATGTACTGTGGAGACCTCACGCCCCACGTGTTGAGCAATTCGGCGGTACGTCCACCCGGCCTCCCGCATGCCCACTATACGCCCTCGCTCAAAGTCCGTCAACTGCACATACGGTTCACGTCCACGCTGTCGCGGCATGCTACCAGTGTTAAAGACTGCGATGGAGCTCCGTATGCCACGGCAAACTGGCTGACACTGACGGCGGCGGTGCACAAATGCTGCGCAGCTAGCGCCATTCGACGGCCAACACCGCGGTTCCTGGTGTGTCCGCTGTGCCGTGCGTGTGATCATTGCTTGTACAGCCCTCTCGCAGTGTCCGGAGCAAGTATGGTGGGTCTGACACACCGGTGTCAATGTGTTCTTTTTTCCATTTCCAGGAGTGTATTTGATAGTTTCGTCAAAAATCCGAGAACGGAAAGAAGTTGGTTCAGGGAAGTGAAAAAGGGCTTAGTAGAAATTAAGGCCACGGAAGCAGAAATTCTAGACAGGCGAACTTTCCGAAACAATATTAGGAAACTCGGGAGTTTTCAGGAAAAGGTCATAAAGGGTATCGCTAATATGGACAGATCAAAGAACGAAATAACACAATTAAAGAGTGTGAAAATACTGGAAAAACCGAAAATTACGAAGTTATTTCATGCAGTCCATATATGGCCGAATAAGTTACCAATAATTACATTTCTTTTAAGTACTACCATTAACGCGAGATACAATGTAGCGGAGATTACAGCTCGCGAAACGAACATCATCTTCTCCACATAGACTACTACTATATACATACTCGGACTTTGTACTATGCATCTAGGACAGTAAAACTGAAGCATATATATTACATATGCTTGAATATTTCATGCAAATCGTTTCTCAGAATTAAAGGTAGTTACCGAAACGGGCCATGATCTGTTCATTTTCCTCTTGAGATGAACGAACTAATTTAGAGCACAAGAAAACAGTAACAATAATGGCTGCTACATTGCTGTAGGTCCATCACATTGTTGTATTGTTAAGTTTAGTACATGCCTGGAGCAACAACGGTAGAATGAAATCTTCAGCAAAAAATAAGTAGCCACTCCATGCTCTGCTCTAGCCGCTGACACAGCGCGTCTTTTACTCGGCCACCGCGGCGCTTGGAGCCACAGTACAAAATTATATATGATGATGGACATGCAAGAGTCCGAAACCGGTCGTCTTTTAACTTCTGAAAGAAGAAAGAGGCCCTTACAATTGAACCGGTATTTTCAACCCCTGTTAGATTGTAAATGGAAGATTCAGTTTGTGGGTGGGGCAAGCATCGCTGAGGGGAGGACTCGTGCAGTGGAAGTATGTTTTGCAGCAAGTATTAACCTGCTCCGTGAATAATTAGCTTTCTTTCCTAAGAATGAGTTACAGGTAACACTCATGATGCGCTGAGAATTGCTTCATCATTCTATAAAACAATATTGTTAGACATATTCAGTACTAAGTGTCTCATTGGCTCCTTAGTTCGTAGCGTCATAAAGTGCCCACACAAAATAAATCTCATTTATGTTCCGTCATTTTAAAAATGAAATTGTCCAAATAAAATTATTTTTTATTCTAGGTTTTAGTTAAACATTATTATTGATGATTGCGTGTTTGATGACGAAGGGAGAGGGGTGGTTGTGGTGGTGAGAATAGGTAATATCTCATTGCACTCAGAGGTAAAGGTCTCGGAGGGGTTGGAAACCACAGCCGTGGAAGTATACGAACCGACACGGATCGTACATGAGTTTCAAATCTTCTCGATAACTGCCTTTCAGACCCAGTAGGAAATGCTTCTGACGGTGAGTGTTGGTACAGCTCTACTAGATTCAGAGCGAACTTTGCGAAGAGAATTGATCGTAGGCGACATAAGACGCCTAGGGTAGTCGACGGATCACAGTCTTGCTTCTTCTCAAACGATGCAAGGCATCGAGAGTACCGATGACCCACAGACGCCTTTGGCCTACAGCATATGGATGGTGTATTTTATGATGTGTTTTGAGCACCTTGAATTGTGTCCCTTTTTCAGTTATTCAGGTTACAGGGAACATGTTCCAGGAGGTTTACTTTAGCATTCTCGGTGACGAAGCATTGACTCTTTTTCTACATCTCGTAATGTGTACACTGCATACATCACCTCTTCCAACCTGACGACAGCTGTGTCCACAGGGGTGCACACTGAGGCTCCTTGTAGCATCTCGGCTGGCCCACTGAATCAACCGATCTTAATCCCACAGAAAATGTCTCTGACTACTTAGAACAAAGGTGTAACGCAGATATCAACGTCCTCCAATTCTGATGTCTCGATGAGATCATCAATACGTGGCTTCTTCTGATTGTGGCATACCTGAAGAAACTTATGGATGCTCTGCCTCATACACTGAGGCGATTAGGAAGACTAGAGGGGTGTTCTTGGAGTTGGGTTGTTTGGGGGAAGGAGACCAGACAGCGAGGTCATCGGTCTCATCGGATTAGAGAAGGACGTGGAAGGAAGTCGGCCGTGCCCTTTAAAAGGAACCATCCCGGCATTTGCCTGAAGCGATTTAGGGAAATGACGGAAAACCTAAATCAGGATGGCCGGACGCGGGATTGAACCGTCTTCCTCCCGAATGCGAGTCCAGTGTCTAGGTTGTTCTTGTCTGTGTGATTGTTTAGGATTATATTATACATTGTACAACTATCGATAAAAAAATTCCGTTTGAGGGCGTTGCTGCAGCACATATGTAACATAGCGCGACTCCGATGCGTATACTTGTATATAAGCGTCGACACGTAAGCAGGAAATTAGTGTGGCATTCGCGTCTTTCCGACGTGCGTGAGCGAAAACGAGAGCTGTGGCGTTCAAAGAGGACCAATGTGCTGCTATTCTTCTCCTGGCTCCCAAAGGACAAACACCGATAGACATTCATCGGAGAATGAAGAAAGAGTATGGGGCAGCATGTCTAACCAAAACCACACTTGTGGAATACTGCTGCTTCACGATAACGCACGTTCCCATATCGGAAATGTCGTAACACATAAATATCTCCTCCTCAAGTGGGAGACTCTGGAGCACCAGCCCTGCAGTCCTGATCTATCCTCATGCGATTGTCAAGCCTTGGGACCCTTAAAAAACGGCTTCAAGGGTCTACGGTCCCTGTCGGACGAGGACGTGCAGCAGACAGTTACGAACTTTCACATGCAGCAGGAAACTGTGTTTTAACAAACAGGTATCTTCAACCTGGTCCATCGGTGAGATGATTGTCCCAATGCTTACAGCGATTTTGCCTGATTAGCGTAACGATTCTGCACTCTGCGGTCTTTGAATGCAAGCATTTTGATCGTCACTTACAATTTTAAGGCCCTGTTTCCAAAACTCTTAATGCATCTTTCACTTCTGTTGTATTTCTGGATTTTTCTTCGCAGATTCCGTGTAATCCACGTATTTATAGATATTTACGTACTCTTTTGTATTTCCGTTCACTATTATTTTAACACCTTTCAAGTATACGCCATTCACAGTAAAATATTTCGTTTTTATCTCCTCCTATTCAGTGCAACAAACGATATACCGAACGCCTTATGGAAATTCACAGAAGGAAGGCGTGACCTGAGTTGTTTCAACAGTATGTCACCTTCAGCCTTCAGCGAATCTGGTATCGACATGTAGCCGAGAACAAGAGTAAAAAATCGTTTTGCTGGTAAGGTCAGAAGCCATTACCTCGAGCGCAACGCTAGTTCACCGTGTAACCCGATACTTCTCATGCAAATTTCCGCGCCCTGGTGAGTTACTGCGGAACACGCTCTGTAAATAATAGCGACGTCACTCTATTCCGTAGCAGCTGCTCTTTGTGCAGAGATTTACTGGCCTTCCGCAACTATTAACCTGCCACGCGTCCTACATGCAGGCTGGAGGTGAATTACGTTAAGAAACGCACCGTGGCTGAGCTTCAGTCCTCCAGGCTGCGCCGCTGTTCTTGCTGAGATGTCCTTCGGGGCGCCTGCAGTGGTCGCCAGAAGAGATGGCGTAGCATCCATGAAGCACGACTTTGACAATTCTCTTCCTTATTAATCAGGATGCTAAGTTCTATATTTGCGTACTTATCTGTATTTCACAAGCTACGAAGGATATTTACGCTACCACTACTGCTTCTCTCCTCCTCTGCATCACTGGAGTTTCTTCGGCAACTGCTCTCGTCCTTAGTAAATCAATCCGTGACGAAATGCGCCACTCTTCGTAGGATTTTCTTCTGCATCTCCCATTAACACAATCTGGTAAAAGTCCCAGACATCATAAGAATTGGTCAATCTATGATATTTAGCCAATTGATTTTCCTGGATGAAATGGACGTCCTCAGTATCCTTTCAGTCAATCCCAACTAGGCATCTGATTTCTCTACGCCTACACTACTGACCATTAAAATTGAAAAATTAGGGAGGGTAAAAAATAAGGAAATTTTACACAATGCTTTTACATACTACAGTATTGAAAATGCATTACATAATTTGTAGGTGATGCGGAGACACACAGGATGCGAACTTAATTATATATAGCTGCCACCTGTAACTATCGTTCACACCCGGCTGGGTATCGAGTCAGAATGAGCTTGAACGACAAGAGGGGATACGTCATTCATGGCTGTATCAACTATGTGCCACAATACAATAGTCGTCGCGGATGGTCAGTCGTAGCTTGCCATCATGTTTTCAGTGGGTGAGAGGTCTAGTGAACATACTGCACGCTGGCAAGGATGGAGAAGAGATCAGGGACAACATACGGTTTTGTTTTAAGATAGGCCTGCAGACATCGAAACTAGGGAGCAGCCACCTGTCTTAACACGTCAGGAATGTAACGTCTGCTCTCCAAATAACTGATCATTTGAATAAGACATGATCGTGTAGTATACCAAACGACACCCAGTTTCATCTCCCCAGGTACTCACCTCGATGACAATGATGATGTGATGTTACTGTACCCATACTGAGTCTAAAGTGCACACCTAAATGGGCGATATGAGTACTATCTTGCTTTAATTTCATTATATTTGCGACCAAAACTGTCTAATATCGCCCTGTTTCCATTATATACGCCAGAGTCACTTTAGATATATATATACACTCCTGGAAATTGAAATAAGAACACCGTGAATTCATTGTCCCAGGAAGGGGAAACTTTATTGACACATTCCTGGGGTCAGATACATCACATGATCACACTGACAGAACCACAGGCACATAGACACAGGCAACAGAGCATGCACAATGTCGGCACTAGTACAGTGTATATCCACCTTTCGCAGCAATGCAGGCTGCTATTCTCACATGGAGACGATCGTAGAGATGCTGGATGTAGTCCTGTGGAACGGCTTGCCATGCCATTTCCACCTGGCGCCTCAGTTGGACCAGCGTTCGTACTGGATGTGCAGACCGCATGAGACGACGCTTCATCCAGTCCCAAACATGCTCAATGGGGGACAGATCCGGAGATCTTGCTGGCCAGGGTAGTTGACTTACACCTTCTAGAGCACGTTGGGTGGCACGGGATACACGCGGACATGCATTGTCCTGTTGGAAGAGCAAGTTCCCTTGCCGGTCTAGGAATGGTAGAACGATGGGTTCGATGACGGTTTGGATGTACCGTGCACTATTCAGTGTCCCCTCGACGATCACCAGTGGTGTACGGCCAGTGTAGGAGATCGCTCCCCACACCATGATGCCGGGTGTTGGCCCTGTGTGCCTCGGTCGTATGCAGTCCTGATTGTGGCGCTCACCTGCACGGCGCCAAACACGCATACGACCATCATTGGCACCAAGGCACAAGCGACTCTCATCGCTGAAGACGACACGTCTCCATTCGTCCCTCCGTTCACGCCTGTCGCGACACCACTGGAGGCGGGCTGCACGATGTTGGGGCGTGAGCGGAAGACGGCCTAACGGTGTGCGGGACCGTAGCCCAGCTTCATGGAGACGGTTGCGAATGGTCCTCGCCGATACCCCAGGAGCAACAGTGTCCCTAATTTGCTGGGAAGTGGCGGTGCGGTCCCCTACGGCACTGCGTAGGATCCTACGGTCTTGGCGTGCATCCGTGCGTCGCTGCGGTCCGGTCCCAGGTCGACGGGCACGTGCACCTTCCGCCGACCACTGGCGACAACATCGATGTACTGTGGAGACCTCACGCCCCAAGTGTTGAGCAACTCGGCGGTACGTCCACCCGGCCTCCCGCATGCCCACTATACGCCCTCGCTCAAAGTCCGTCAACTGCACATACGGTTCACGTCCACGCTGTCGCGGCATGCTACCAGTGTTAAAGACTGCGATGGAGCTCCGTATGCCACGGCAAACTGGCTGACACTGACGGCGGCGGTGCACAAATGCTGCGCAGCTAGCGCCATTCGACGGCCAACACCGCGGTTCCTGGTGTGTCCGCTGTGCCGTGCGTGTGATCATTGCTTGTACAGCCCTCTCGCAGTGTCCGGAGCAAGTATGGTGGGTCTGACACACCTGTGTCAATGTGTTCTTTTTTCCATTTCCAGGAGTGTATATGCTCCAGAGATTTATCCTAGAAACCAAAGGCTTCTCCAGAAAAAGAATAAAAATGATCATTAAAAATTATTTAATTACGTAATGGATAACTCGTGTTTTGATCTGCATGAATAATTACAGGCACGTAACAATTGGCTGAAGTGGCATCATTAAGATGGAAGGTGGTTATAATTTCGCACCTTACAAACGCTCATCTACATACTTGCCGCGATTTACGACTGGAATTAGGTATCATTTAAAAGCTTGTACATCGTACGTATGAATATTTAAAGAAGACTGACATTTACACGTACACCGTGTAAATAGTTGTTAACGCTTATTGCATGAAAGGTGATGGAGTGTGTTTATTATACAAAATGGTGTAATGAATGATTACCTATACTAGTAGAGGTTGGAACGCCAGCGGAAACGAAACGGCCGGCGTAACTCATGCCCTGGGTGGAAAATCCCGCACAGGTGTGTTGGTCCTGCTTAACACAGGAAGTATCCCTAGCTGGACAGTCGAGGCACCTGAGCGCTGAAGCACAATACAGCGGTGGCTGGTCAGTGCTGTAGCGGGACTGGAAGGATAACTGGATAATACTTCGGAAACTCTGAAAATCTCGGATGCAGCAGAGAGGAAGCGTTACCTCAGAAATCACGCAGGCTGCGTTATTTCTGAGGATTTTTACTCTGAGAAGTGTACCAGTGCATGAATTCCTAATTAACGAGGATAGGTATTTCCTCGCAAACTTTCCGCCCTGGATGACAAAATACTAAAATATGGTTGGTCGCCGTTCGGAAGAATCTGTAGACAGGGAGAATATTCCGTGATTTCGAGAATATGATTCACCTTCTGTAGTTACAACGGAGGGGAGCCGAGCTTTGCTGGGAAGCGTCCGGTGGAGAGAAAGAGGTCTTCCGTTTTGAGCACCCGTGTCTGATGGTCGCTCAGTATCAGCTTTGTTGCCTCAGACAGACTTGCCGTCTTTGCTCGCAGGAGATTTTATAGTTAGAACGGTTAGGCACTGTACTGTTGCGAACTTATATTGCTCTGGACTTCACGTCCAGCTAGGAAGTCGTCGTTGAGTACACAGAGTTCAGTGATTGGGAGCACTTCTTCTGCCCATACTCACGTTGAGACGTTATCTGAACTCCGTCCTTGTGGCTGGGAGTTCTCGTTTCTCGTCTGTAGGACACAGAGAGGAGATGACAGTATTAGATCATACTAGTTGGAGGACTGTCTTCTGCCATCTTAGTGTTTGAATGAGTTGTTTTTATATTTTGTGGCTGGGGTTCTTCCGGCGTCGCAGACGTGTACGAGAACCATCACTCCGACTCACCGAGCACAGCACATACGGTGACATTGCTGATTGGTTTAGCTTATTGGGGCTATAAAGCTAAACAGCTGTGATCACGTAGATTTTATTTCCACTGAGGTTGCACACCACTGTAGATCATCTTTGAAAAGTAGTATCTTCTATTGTCTGCTACGTAGATGATGTCAGTCATCTTGCGTTGTTTATATTAGATCGTGTAGCCATAAAAAAGGGGCAGATTTGGGCAGTTGATCACTAATATTATGTAGTTAGGAAATTCATCTGTGTCTCTTTATGTCCATTGGACATTGATATATAATCATTTTTAATATATAAAGAGGTTTTAATCTTTAACAAATGTAGAAGCAGAAACAGCATTTATCATTTTGTAGTTACTAGTTTCCTTAATCATTCATTTATCTTTATGTTGTAATTTATTTGCTAAAGAGCAAGAAGGAGGAGATAATAACATGTTTAAGAGAGCCTAAGATCTGCTTCAGGGGGTAGTCAGACAGGTATTTTCCGTTGCGCACATTCATTTTACACCCGCCTGGGGTAGCATCTTGGAAAGTGGCAGTTTGTTATCCCTTATGCCATTTGTTCTATACATAACATCGTAACAAATAGTTAAGTTGCTTACGGGGAGAACATTAGCATCTAAACTGGTTTCACTTAGTTTGAACTGTTACATTACTTCAAAGACAAGTCAGACTTGGCATGCTACAAGCTTACGTTCTCACAATTAATTTTTTACGCATCAAGAAATATTCATGAAAGAAATACTGTCTTGTTATGGTGAATTGAGACAGACAGACTTTCATTCATTTAACCACACGCAATGGTGAGGAAGCGTTAATTATGCATGTGTTCAAAAACAAGGAAACATTCACATTCTCAAACGTACAGCAGGTAGAGTTCCACTAAGTTGCTGAACTTTACCAAGCACCAGATGCTGGGACACAAAATCTGATGACAGGATCTGGAATCCTTTGTACTCAAGCATGGTTCACCTGCAAACCTTATCTCCATTCCGACAATGGAAAACAAAATAGAAATGAAGTGATCGAAACATAAAAAGGTGAATCGTTAATGTACCCCTGAAACAATTCCTAACAGTTCTCTACTGAAGCTCCAAAATTGACTTTGAAATGGTCAGTACGTGGCTGGATCATGGGCTAAGGAGTATCGTTCACAAGGAAAATTATTAGAAAATACGAGACTTGACACAACAGTCGCATATCTTTATGCTTATTACAACACACGAAATCAGTGGAGAATCGTGCTAGCGTAGAATAAAGGGCCACATGCGTCGCTGAGAGGGAATAATAGCAATGATTTCATTCACAAAGAGAGCTAGTTAAAATTAAGTGATTTGCCCCTGAATTGAATATTATGATGCTTATAACATAACCTTTCGTTTTAAAATGTTTGCACAGTGGTAGGAGACAGACTAAGCAGCACGTAGTTGGCTGAAGGTGACAATGCCAAAGATGTGGATCACACAGAGGACTAATTAGAAGTATGAGGTTACACACGCGTCTCGACACGTATATTTTACACTACTCAAGTGTCGAAAAGCTAACATGACCCCTAGCAAAATCTAAAAATTGTAACTCGAAACTGAAAAACGCCACATAACTACCTCGGACCTTTGTCCGAAAATTCAAGAAAGCGCTTGGCAGAGGCCTATACACCTTACCTGTCCAGCCACCAGAAACTGAATGCCCACCGGCTCCCTATGTCCTAATGTTACAGCCTACGCCTTGGATTTGGGTAAGTGACCACAATGGATACGAAAATGGTGGCTGGACGACGCCCTCAGGTAACCCTTTTTGGTTCCAGCACTGCCTACCCAGAAATTTGAGTTGGCAATACGACATCAAACCATACGAGACTACGAAACACTATGCTGGGGCGAGTTCTGAACTGACCTCTTTTGCTTGTTTTCTCATTCATGGAGGACTGTTGAAAGGAAGATGGATTGTGCAACGATAGAATAATAAACAAATAGACACAAGCGCTCATTCCTCCTCCAGAGCTTCTGTGCCGAACTGGCAGTGTACCAATTTCAGATATACACAAAGCCAGCTTGCTAAGGCGTATTAATGAAAGCGTTTGACCACAACTTTTAGAACGAACCCAATCTTGCAACGTTCATTCGCTCTGGTGCTTCCTCACACGGATACACCAATTGTAATACTGCACGCAGAAAAAGGACCTTTCTTAAAGACTTGGTGTCGAATGTTGTCGTTGGGCCCATCACTGTTGGCGCATCTCTTTCCACCGCGGCAAATTTTGTTGTGTTGGCAGTCAGCACCACACCCGTGTGGATGATTTCCTGCTGCAAACAAGCCCATTTCGGATCTCCAGATGTGTGACATTGCTACATGGGCGAGCGAACAATGTGAAGGCAGAGTCCGTCTCTATCGAAGTCTACTGTCCGAGTGTCGAAAAACTTCGCTCTTCTACTCTTCCTTGCGTCTGAGTGGGAAAAAAAGGAAAAAATCGCACCTGGACTTGCATCAGTCAGTCGAGACGCTTAACGAGCTGTCAGCCAATGACATGAGTGGAGATCGACACTTCGAACCGCCCCAACCCCTCCCCTGAGAAGTTTGAAAATAACTGACTGGACCATCCCGTGAAAGAAGTGAGAGCCTGCTGGTAACCGAACGGCGTGGCATCAAATTGTCGCTGCGTTCCTTTATTCAGGAAACTTAAAACGCAATCTACAATTCGCTTATGGACAACAAGACGGACGTGAGTCGGCGTCGCACTCGCTAACAGTGACGGCAGGCTGTCGCCTCCCCCACATCGACAGTGGCGGCGGTCCTTAGAAGTCCCTCACCAGAGAATTTATTTCGACTTAATACAGACTGCTTTGTCTCGTGAGACATGAAAGGCTTACCTGCTGGAAGCAGTCAAGCTGTTGCCACCCCAGGGTGAAGGGGCCACTGTTTTTAGGATTTCCTCTCCTCAGAAAATTTTAGCTACAAGGCAGAAACGTGTTACTGTAGCAAATATTAAAAAACTGTTCATTCGTTGCCTCTGCTCGGAAATACATTTAAATCACTTGTGGATGTGAAACGTGCTAGCTACTTAGCCCGCCACTGTGGCCGAGTGGTTCTAAGCGCTTCAGCCCGGAACCACGCTGCTGCTACGGTCGCAGGTTCCAATCCTGCCTCTGACATGGATGTGTGTTATGTCATTAGGTTAGTTAGTTTTAATTAGTTCTAAGCCTAGGGGACTGATGTCCTCAGAAGTTAAGTCCCATAGTGCTTAGAGCCAGGAAAGAAGTGGCTTATAAGCACTTGTTCGCTCGATTCTTTTGTTCATCTGTCTGGGATCCCTATTAGGTAGGAGATAGAGAAGATCCAACGAAGAGTGGACCGTTTCGTCATGGGATCTCTTAGATGGCTAAAGAGCGTTACAGAGATGCTAAACAAACTCCACTGGCAGACGTTACAAGACAGACGTTGTGCATCATGGGGAGATTTACTACTGAAAATTTGGGACAGTACTTTTCAGGAGGAGTCAGACAACATATTACTTTCCACCCGCATACATCTCACCAATTGACCACGAGGAGAGAATTCGAGAAATTAGAGCCAATACAGAGGCTTGCCGACAATCATTCTTCCCACGCACTTTTCGCGAGTGGAACAGGGTTGGAGGGATCAATAGTGGTACCGAAAGTACCTACCGCACACACCATTATGTGGCCCGCAGAGTACGATGTAGATGTAGATGTAGTTCCCGTTGTAATAGCTGGACTCTGTTTGTTACTGCATTAGTTGTAATGTCTTCATTCGCTCGGAGAAATACAAGTTAATGTGTTCACTGATCATTTCTACTCCCGTCTAGCTTTCATATGATGACAGTTGCCACAGTATTCTGTAGCTGACCTCACTATTGCGTATGAAGTCATATACAGCAATGTTACTTCTTAACGACTCTTCGAACAATATTAACTTAATCTCAGACTTTTATAAAATGATGTAGTTATCCGTAATGCAGCATTGCACAAATGCTCATCTCTCCATAAGATTTAAAAGATCTGCAAAGACTGGCAATTAGCTTTAAATGTTCATAAATGTAAAACATTGATTTCACAAAACCAAAATATGTCGTACCTTACGACTATTATTGAGTTACAGTTGAAAATCGTCAGCTCATGCAACTACCTGGGTGTAACAATTTGTAGGGATATGAAATGCGAAGATCACATGGACTCAATCGAAGGAAAACCAGATTGCAAAACCAGGTTCATTGGTAGAATACCAAGGAGATGCAGTCAGTCTGCAAAGTAGATTTCTTACAATAGTCGTGCGATCCATCCGAGAATATCGTTCAAGCGTGGGAGACCTGTACCAAATGGAACTATCACAGAACATCGGACATACGAAAGTGGGAGTATCACGAATGACCACAGATTTGTTTGACCCATGGGAGAGCGTCAGAGAGGTGCTGAAAATCTTGCACTGACAGACGCTTGGAGACATAAGCGAACTACCCCGTGGATGACTACGTACACAAACAATATACATTTTGAGGGTCATCCACAATTGTTGGTAAAATTTTTCTTCATGGCTGTATCCGCTCCTGTTGTACTTGACAGATCCTTTATTTGGGTGAAATTGTACACATGGTGCAAGTTTCAGGATGTAAATCCCATTTTCAGGTGCTACAAGAAGCAAGGAAAACTTAAAATTAAGATTAAAAGGGCCCATACAAATGTGGACACCTTGATTGCATATGACAAAGTCGTACCAGTCGTATAAAAAAATCCAGCAAATTTACCAACTCGCAGTCGAAATCCTGTACGGGTTAGGCACGAAAAGGTTCTTTAGATCAACCAGTACCAAACCGGATAGCCGGTCGAAGTGGCCGTGCGGTTCTAGGCGCTACAGCCTGGAACCGCGCGACTGCTACGGTCGCAGGTTCGAATCCTGCCTCGGGCATGGATGTGTGTGATGTCCTTAGGTTAGTTAGGTTTAACTAGTTCTACGTTCTATGGGACTAATGACCTCAGAAGTTGAATCCCATAGCGCTCAGAGCCATTTGAACCATTTGAACCAAACCGGATAAATGGGGCCTAACCGAAAAAAAACATGAATGTAACAGCAAATAACCACACATTCCGAACCTAATTTAACCTAAGAACCAACTGATAACGGCTAGACATGTGGCATAGGCTCATAGGTTTAAAAATTACAATGAAGGCATAAAAACCAAAAAATGGCAATTTGTGAGCCTTAAAATCAGCTTACCATTTAAGTACCAGGCAGCTTTTATTTCTTCACTTTAATTTCTTAATTGCGTGCAACTTGTCTAGTCGTTCGCATTTGATTCATTGGTTACATTAGGCCGGCAATATGTGCTTATTTGCTGTTACATTCATGTTTTTTTTTTTCAGTGTGGCACTGGTTGATTCAGTGACCCTTTTCATGCCTCACGCGCACGGCATCTCGCATGCTACTTGATAAATATGCTGGATTGTTTACGTAACTGCCATGACTTTCTCGTATGCAGTCAAGGTATAAACTGATGTTCACATTTGTAATGTAAACTGTTTGTGAACAAATCCTCTTAGTTTTCCTTGTTGCTTGTAGCGCCTGAAGATGAGAGTTACGGCCTGAAACCGAGGCCGTGTTTACGAGTTTATCCAAATAAATGTACAACAGCAGCGGATTTATTCATCATGAAGTACCACTTACAGAATTTCAAGAACAAGCTTTAAGTGAAGAATTTAGAAATGTTCTACAACGCACAACGTTTCGCTCCCTTCGGGACGCTGACGAAAACGTTATACTTATAGTACCCGCAAAGGCGTTTCAGCAACCATTCTTATCGCGTTTCATACGTTAATGGAACGGAAAAAAGCTATAGTAACTGCTACAATGGGAAACACCTATGCCAAGCATTTCACAGTAGTTTGTAGAGTGTCGATGTAGATGTAGATGTGGCCGACCTTTCGGAGAACTCGTCAAGTGACCAATGAGCGAGTTTACACGGGTGATGATTTCGTGTGGCTCAGTGGCCGGCTGTAACTTTTTTCGAGTGGACACCACATTTGCGACTTGAGTGTCCATAACCTACCACAAATCGGATAAAGGGGGCCTATACTTTAACGTGAAATCCGAACCACGTGTCGTTACTGCTGACTTTTGAATAGCTGGGAGGCGAAGTCTACGTAGACCGAAAATTTCCATGCTCCGACTGGTTTCTCCGGTATGTTCTTTATCAAGAGGCAGTTTTACATAGAATAATCGTAGATTTCTCTGTGCTCTTCTGTGGATCCTTATTTAATTTTGTGGTCTTTCGTCTTTTGTGTCTTACGGGAAATCAGTTTCGTCCGTTTCGTGCGATTCGCCAGCAAAATGCATCATTCTGTCGTTGATGGAAGCTGTTGCTCGCCGTTTAAGCTTCATACTTCCTTCAGATTTAAAGGCGGCACTCTTCTGAACACGTACTACTAGTCGAGGCATGAATGTCAGAAGACTGAACGCGGTAGAGAAGCTAGAATGGAAATGTTAAACCTGGGAGCATTTCAGTTAGATTACATCATGGTCAGGCAGACATTCGGAAATCAGATATTGGATTGGAAGTTGTACCCAAGGGAAGATGTAGACTCGGATCACAATTTGGTAATGATGAGGAGTAGGCTAAGGCTTAAAGAGACTGGGCAGGAAGAATCAGTGCACAAAGAGGTAGGATACGGATGTACTAAGGTATGAAGACATACCCTTGAAAGTTTTCTGAGGTTATAGATACTGCAATAAAGAAAAGCTTAGTATGCAGTTCAGATGAAGAAGAATGGGCCACTATTAAAAAAAGCAATCACAGAAATTGGAGAAAAAACATAGACACAAGGAATGTATCTGCGGAGAAACCACGGGTAATAGAAGAAATACTTCAGCTGATGTATGAAAGAAGGAAGTACAGGAATGTCAAGAGAAATTCAGGAATTCAGGAATACAGAATACAGGTCCCTCAGGAATGAAATAAATATGAAGTGCAGGAAAGCTAAGACGAAGTAGCTTCATGAAAAATGTGAAGAAATGGAACAATAAATGGTTGACTGAAGGATTGGCGCACTATAAGGAAAACTGAAAACGGCATTCGGTGAAATTCAAAGCAAGGGTGATGGTAACATTAATCGTGCAATACAGAGCCGATATAGAAGAAATAGGGGATCCAGTATTAGAAACAGAATTTGAAAGAGCGCTGGAAGACTTAAGGGGAGTTAGAACGAAAAAAAAAATCGGATTTTTATTTTGTCACAAAATTTGCAATTTTCAGAATAAAATGATACATACATCATAAACTCACTTCGGGAGTCTTCAGTTGAAACTTCCGGGCTGAGAGGTCGTGGTCGATGTATAAAATTTCTACCTGATGTTTCGTCTCTATCTGCGGGAGACATCTTCTGAGGTCGTCCGGCTACTGCCACTGAGGTTCCAGGTACTCTTGCATATATAGAGCGCATAGAGGGCACCATCATTCGTCACGTGATGCCGACGGTATGCATATCTTTGGAAGGCGTCATCATTCTCGATTAAGAGTAATCGATTGTCATTCTGCTGGCGCAACGTCGACATCCATATTTTGTCCAACTTTAAAACTTCCTCTTTTCCATTAAAATTGTTATGGTGTTTGTGAATTTCTATTGCTTCTCTATACATGCGCGCATGATAATGGGATGTTCGTGCTAGAACGCTTGTCTCATTAAATTTAATTTCGTGATTCCCATCCCGAAAAACATGCTCAGCTACGGCCGATTTGTCGATGTGTCCTAAGCGACAGTTTCTTTTATGTTCGGCTAAGCGGGTATTTACACTTCTTTTCGTTGTTCCAATATATACTTGTCCACAACTGCATGGAATTTTGTATACCCAAGTGTTGCTAGGGGATGTCGGGCGTCTTTTGCAGTTCTTAAATATTCCTTAATCTTGTTGGTGGGTATGAAGATTGTTTCGATCCCATACTTGGCCAGAACTTTCCTGACACGGTCCGTGACCTCATTAATAAACGATAGGAAATCTTTTCCAGTGAGTGACCGTTGTTGCTCTGGACTTCTTACTTCTTTGATTGAGGGTTCGATCAATTTCCTTGCTGGTATATCCGTTTTTGATGAAGGCTGACTGTAGGTGATTCAGTTCATCTTGTAAGTAAGCCGGCTCGCAGATTTTGTTGGCTCTGTCTACCAAGGTTTTAATGACACCTCTTTTTTGCCTAGGATGATGATTAGATTCCTTGTGGAGGTATCGATCCGTGTGAGTGTTCTATATACCTTGTGGCCCAGCGTCCCATCCACCAGTTTAATTACCAACACATCCAGGAAATTGAGTTTACTCTTAATCGAGAATTATGACGCTTTCCAAAGATAGGCATACCGTCAGCATCAGGTGACGAATGGTGGTACCCTCTATGCGCTCTATAAATGCGAGAGTACCTCTAGCCTCAGAGGCAGTAGCCGGACGACCTCAGAAGATGTCTCCCGCAGATGGAGACGAAACGTCAGGTGGAAATTTTATACATCGACCACGGCTTCTCAGCCCGGAAGTTTCAACTGAAGACAACACCGACCGAGAAAGCCTACATTTTATCACTTGGGGGAGTATTTTATTTTACTTTTTTAAATATAATCTACACTGGTAGAAAATGTTAAAGTTTCTACGTGCATTAATTCTTATTAAATTTTTTTATATATAAGGCTTTGGATTGCTGTGTTTCAAAGATTAAATTACGTGTTTGTATTGGTAGAACTGTCAAAAACAGTATCGTATCGTTTCATAGGGTAAACACGTGTTGTATGTCGAAGTGCTAACGTTTTACCGAGGAAAAGTGACGAATAGATTGGTCAATCTCTCAAAAAGTAAAGTATGACGCCAAAACGAAGTGTTTTTAATAAACGTGGGTTTCATGGTAATAGACTGTCGAATAAAGGGAAACATTGTGTTCAACATGTGGCGTGTGAAGTTACAGACAGTGAAATACAGGAAAACTCGACAGTATCTAGAGAAACACCCTTTAGTGCTTCGAAGATTAAAGTAGAACGTTGTGAAACACAGTCTTCTCAAAAGGAAAGTGATCTGAATGATAGGTTAGTTTATATTCTGATAGATCTACACATCCTAATAAGTTGTTAGGTGAATGTGTGTGTTGTAAAATATACGAAGGGCCAGTTATTTTAAATGAACATAGTGAGGTATCAAATAGATTAGCCAGGAAACTTGTCATTAACTGTGCCCGTTGTAAATATACAGATTCGTTTTGCAATTCTGATAAGAGTAAAAATAATTATTTTCAAGTAAATGTTAGGTGGTTTTATGGATCGAGAGGACACACTGCTGCAGAAACAATGTGTGCCATGATGAGTATGCCATGCTCACCTTGTAAAATTTACAAGTATGCAGGATTTATTGGAGCTGCTGTGGAATCTGTTGCATGTGAATCAATGAAAGGTGCTGCAAACGAAGCTGTTGAAATAAATTATGGTATGACTGACGTACCAGTAGCTTTTGATGACACTTGGCAGAAGTGCAGCTACAGTTCTAAGAAATCTGTTGCTACGGTGGCCAATGTGAATATTGGAAGTAATAGATTTCGAGATTTTAGCCAAACATTGTTGTAAGTGTAAATTAGGGAATGAAGAAGGGCATATCTGTGACATAAATTATGAAGGATCAAGTGGTGGTATGGACACCTCTGCAGCTATTGAAATTTTTAGTCGATCTGTGAACGAAAGGGGAGTGTGTTACACTAAGTTCTTATCTGTTGGAGACTCAAAGCATATAACAGTGTAGTAGCCGCTCAGCCTTATGGTGAGAAGATTATCACAAAACTGGAATGTGTTTGTCATGTATAGAAGAGGATGGGCATCATGTTGAGGAAGTTGAAACAAACTTTGAGAGACAAGAAGCTTTCTGATGGTAAAGCCATAAGAGGCAGGCAGACAGACAAAACGATTGATGAACTACAGCAGTATTATGGGATGGCCATTAGAAATAATACTGAGGATTTGTTGAAAATGAAGGAGGCAGTATGGGCTACCTTCTTCCACAGACTGTCAACTGCTGAAAAACGATTACACCACCTTTGCCCTCCTGGACCTGAATCATGGTGCAACTACCGCAATGCCCAGTACTCAATCAGTTCACACATTCCATCCCAGCAGCAGTCATGGATATCATGAAGCATATTACAGAGACCTGGGAAATCCTGAGTTTCTGAAGAAGTGTCTACATAGTCAGACTCAAAATCCCAATGAGTTATTCAACAATCTTATGTGGATTCGCTTACCAAAAGAGGACACTAAAGTGGGGAGTCAGTGATGCTGTTATTGCTTTTAATGATGACAACATTGGTAGGGTGAAAGTGCTACAGCGTATGGGAATTAATCCGAGAGAAAACTGCATCAGACAACATGAACGATGGACAAGGTTCGCATTGAGTATGCAGTATAGTTGGCCAGTAAGGAGTTCAGAAAGAAGAAAATAAGAAAAAGCTTGAAAAAAGATCAAGAAACTTTAGAAGCCGTTCCTGAAAATTTACATTTTCTGTTCCCTTTTTCCTTATATCTCAAAACCACTTCAAGTAGAGTATTCAAATTTTTAGGGAGTAATAACATACATATCCTGAGTCTACTGAACTAAAAGAAGAACATAATGTTATACGTAATTAAAATTATTTTGGATAACGTACAAAAAAGTACACATATCTTTAACCGTGTAATTGAAAAAATGTATTTCCCAAAGCAGTGACTGAAATGCAATAATTGTAGTTCAGTAGACTCAGATCATACAGTTTAATGTCCTGTAAAAATTTCATGTCAATAGTTGCAGTGGTTCCTGAAATACAGGGAAGCCAAGTCATTACATTTAACGTTGTCGGGATAGGGCGTTCCAACTCCCCTTAAGATCAGATTATGCAGAAGGGATAGATAATATTCCATTGGAATTTCTAAATTCGTTGTTTGAAGTGGCAACAAAACGGATACCCATTTTGACGTGTAGAATGTTTGAGATTGGACATATATTGTCAGACGTTCAAAAAAATTCATGCACGCAATTGCGAAGATAGGAAGTGTCAATATGTGCGATAATTATCTCACAATGAGCTTAACAGCTCATGCACCCAAGTTGCTGACAAGAATAACATACAGGAGAATGGTAAAGTGAATTGAGGAGCTGTTAGATGACTATCAGTTTGGCTTTAGGATAGGCATTTCTGACGTTGCAGTTGATAATGAACAAGACTGAAGAAAAATAAAGAGACCGTCATACGATTTGTCGGCCTGACAAAATGGTTCGACTACGTGAAACCAAGAGGAAACAATAAGAATGGAGTAAAATGTTGTAAGGCAAGAATATATCCTTCGCCCCTTCTGTTTAATCCATACATCGACGAAGCAATGAGGCAAATAAAAGAGAGGTTCAAAGTGGGATTAAAATTCAAACTGAAAGGATATCAATGATAAGATTTGCTGTAGACATTACTATCCACAGTCAAAGTGAAGAAGAATTACGGGATGTGTAGAATGTAATGAAAAATCTAATGGGTACAGAGCATGGATGAGAGTAAATCGTAGAAAGACGAAAGTAATGAGAAATAGCAGAAATGAGAATAACGAGGAAATTACATCAGATTTGGCGATCACAAAGTTGAGGAATTCTCCTACCTAAATAACAAAATAACCCATGACGGACGGATTAAGGAGTACATAAAAAGCAGATTAGTACTGGAAAAATGGGAACTCCTGGCCAAGAGAAGTATAGTATTATCAAATATAGACCTTAATTTGAGGAACATAATTCTGAAAATGTACGTCTAGAGCAAAGAACTGTATGATAGCGAAAAACGGACTGAGGCAAAAGCTGGGGAGAAATGAATCGAAGCATTTGAGATGTAGCGCTGCAGAATAATGGTGAAAATTTGGTGAACTGATAAAATAAGATATGAGATGAGGGGGATCTCCGGACAATCGGCGAGGAAAGGAATATGTGGGAAACACTGACAAGAAGGAGGGACATGATGACAGACATCTGTTAGGACATCAGGGAATAACTTCTGTAGCACCTGAGGGAGCTTTAGAAAGTAAAAACTGTAGAGGAAGACGGAGATTGGAATAAATCCAGCTGACAATTGAGGACATAGGTCGTAAGTAAAAGTTTGAGAAGAAAAGGTTGTAAGCCAGACAGAAGAAGACTGAAGACTAAAAATTGAACACAAAAGACAAGGTTTCCCCGGAGGCTTAAATTAATCACTCTATTCGTTTTCCATCGATCTCAATGCGTCATGCTTCTTCTCATACAGTTCCGTATCGTTTAGGGCACTGCAAAACTGCAGGAAGTACGAGCTGTGATCATAAAGTTTTACCATCTAGAAAAAATAAATTAATTGTTTCTTTGTTTGTAGGTACATGTCGGAGTCCTGCTACACTTTGTCAATCCAAGCGACACTTTATGGAGGAGACAAAACCTAAAGCCGCAACCCTTTGATTAAATGGACTATCGCGCGGTAGTTTCGGCATCAATGTAAATGTTGAAGCCGTCTTCTGTCACTCTAAACGACTGAAGAAATCAAGTGACATCAACGAAAGCAATTGCGTATTTGTGAAGAAATATGCAGTTTTACATTTTTTGTTGATTCTTCGTGTTTGAGGCTTTTATTGCATATACCCTTGTTTACGTGGCCTAACTAGTCCAGACTTGTTCTATTATTCTCAATGTGAGAGAATTTTATTAATAAGGATTTCAGTGACGGAGTGAGTGTAAGTAGCATGTATTTCTCTTGGGCAGTTATCATTGTTACGTAATGCCGTTGAATAATCGCTTTCGTGAGTTGACCAACAATAATTATAGTATTCATAGCAGTATAGGAATTTTCAAAATCGTTAGTGTCTGTTCTAAATTAGACACTGCTTGAAACTTCCTGGCAAATTAAAACTGTGTGCCCGACCGAGACTCGAACTCGGGACCTTTACCTTTCGCGGGTAAGTGCTCTACCATCTGAGCTACCGAAGCACGACTCACGCCCGGTACTCACAGCTTTACTTCTGCCAGTATCTCGTCTCCTACCTTCCAAACTTTACAGAAGCTCTCCTGTGAACATTGCAGAACTAGCACTCCTGAAAGAAAGGATACAGCGGAGACATGGCTTAGTCACAGCCTGGGGGATGTTTCCAGAATGATATTTTCACTCTGCAGCGGAGTGTGCGCTGATATGAAACTTCCTGGCAGATTAAAACTGTGTGCCCGACCGCGACTCGAGCTCGGGACCTTTGCCTTTCGCGGGCAAGTGCTCTACTATCTGAGCTACCGAAGCACGACTCACGCCCGGTACTCACAGCTTTGCCTCTGCCAGTGTCTTGTCTCCTACCTTCCAAACTTTACAGAAGCTCTCCTGCGAACCTTGCAGAACTAGCACTCCTGAAAGAAAGGATACAGCGGAGACATGTCTCCATGTTGCCGGCACGGTAACTCAGCGTGTTCGGTCAGAGGGTTAGTTGCCGTCTGTAATAAAAAAAACTGAGATAATGGATCCACTACGAACTGAAATTGGTGTCTTGCGACGTCCGCACCGAGCAGATACAACGAACGAAAACGAACAAAATGAGACTACAAAAAAAAAAAAAAAAAAAAAAATATGGTAGAGCACTTGCCCGCGAAAGGCAAAGGTCCCGAGTTCGAGTCTCGGTCGGGCACACAGTTTTAATCTGCCAGGAAGTTTCATATCAGTGCACACTCCGCTGCAGAGTGAAAATCTCATTCTAGACACTGCTTTTCTCACGAATGGTTAGATTTTTTGCTTCGTTACGAGTCTGTACAGTTGTAAATTTCGTACTGGACTTTCATTTCCAAATTATACTGATGTAATAGCTTACTGGATGACTGTAAATTTTAGCGCTATTTTGTTGTAATACAATGGAGTACCAATCAGATGATAACCGATTCCGGTTGTTTGGCAACCACTTTTAGATCTTGCTTATACTATCGTTCATACTGAAGTAGAGTTAACCATAAAGTATTAACCACAACCACGTAGTCACTAATGGTTCCTTGTCAATACACTTAATAACAATGTTGTGGTGAACACTTTTTCAGGTTACCAATTATAGTGTAACCTTGATCAGCCACTTTTAGATCTTGCTTATACTATCGTTCATACTGAAGTAAAGAGTTAACCATAAAGTATTAACCACAACCACATGGTCACTAATGGTTCCTTGTCAATACACTTAATAATAATGTTGTGGTGAACACTTTTTCAGGTTACCAATTATAGTGTAACCTTGATCAGGAGATGGTTGTTTGTCATTCCAATCCAGTTACCATCCCGTTGGTCCATCTAATTATATTGCGATCAAGAATATTAAAATTTTTAATAAATTATACAGATCTGAGTATCTCGCTCACATGACTGTCATGTCTTGCGAACTTGTTAGATGAGTATTGCGTCTGTTCATACTTCCGGTGCCTGTAAACGTTAGGGGCATAGAGTGTTCTCGAGTGTGGTCGCAAGCAGCATAGTTCAGCAGCTTCAGAAGTTTCACAAATTACAAGATATTCTTAAACATAATGATGATGATGATGATGATGATGATGCTGATGGTGATGTGTTCTGCCCATTAGGCTGGTCCATCACTGCAAAATCAGTATTTCCTACTCCTCCCCGTTTTTCACCATTATTTTCTTCGCTACGGGGCATTTATCTTGAGGTTGTCAAATAACTGGCATCTTATTGTTGAACTAACTTACAGGCAAACCACCAGGTGACACCTGGTGACGTTTCGACAGAGGAAAATCCCATCAGGTGAAGAAAGAAGCATGTCGGGCGTTGACTGGGCAGTAACATTAAACGAGCTAAGACGGCAGCTTTGCGTTCACTCTGGATGTATCCTGATGTCATCTCCCCACGCACGAGTGCAATGCTAGGGCTGTGTTGGACACGCACGATTATGTTCAAAGGATTGAATCTTTACTATCTGACCCAGCATATCGCAGACTCATTGCTGACCCAACAAATAGCATTGAGATGAACAACCTTCCGAAGAAAATTTCCTTGTCGCAATTGACAACTCTTGTTGTGTCGTCGCTCCTAGATTGCAAGATCTTCCGAAAATCCACAAGGAACGGGATTCCTCTTAGGTTTATTGTCTGTAACAGACAATAATTTTGTAACATTGCTGCTCTGACATACAGCTTAGCGAAACACCTTGCTGTTCTGTTGAGCCCATATTACATTACGAACTCGGTTGATTTCTCACGTCACTTAGGGGAATTGCGTTTGAATTACTCTGATGATTTCGTAAGTTTTGATGTGGTGTTTCTCTCCTCTCCTGTTCCTCTGATTCGTTACGGTAAAGTGAGGTCATGTCTGATGTTGAATTAAGTAATCTGTTTCGACTTATGTTGAAACTCACTTTTATTGAGTCACCACTTCTATGAACAGACAGAGCTGCGATGGAGAGAAATTTTGTCATCTATGAAGATTTTTAGGAAGGTACCCGAAAGTCTTTCGTATTGATACCTGTATGATTTTTAAGATATGTTGACGACACTTTTGTTGTTTGGCTTCATGATATTGATAATCTAAATCCAATCCACCAAGAATTCGTTTCGATATGGAGGTGGTACTGGATGCCTGCCCTTTCATCCTCCTCTCTTGATCAGGAGGAAGGCTCACGGTATGTACGGACATGTCGTTAACTGGAGGCAAAGTCACACTCATTTGTATCTTGAGGCTCATAGAGGTCATCATCTGACTCAGCATGAAGGGATACATCATACCTTGGTTCACAGAGACCACATCATCACAGACACTGAAAGACTTTCAGCTGATTTACATCACCTCGACGTTACCTCTCGCGGTAATGGATGTAGAACAACACAGATGAGAGACGCATTGTACTGTAGACCAACACTGAATTGGGTGAGTGATGATAGCAACGAGGTGACATCTAAGTCCACGGACTTTTTGCCTAACACAGGTAGCATTTTCAAAAAGACATCGAGTTCTACAAAAAAAAATTTAAAAAATTAAAAAAAAAACAGTTTGAAATGTGTTTTCGGTCCACCTTCTAAAACTAGGACCCTTTTACGATATCTCATGCAGTTTTGGCATATCATACATTCGTCATTCTATCAGGACAGTGGATGACCATTCTCTAGAATATAAGCGTCACACTCGCTTACAACATTCGAGAAAATCTTCCATTGCAGAATATTGCCTTGGTACCAGTCATCTTATGAAAAATAACAACACTGAGACTTTGGCGCCCTTTACTAACTGTTAGAGTACTGTTAATAACGATGCAGTTGAGATAAATTTGCATGTGACGTTACGAAATGTGACGGAGTTTTTTGCTTAAATTTCGCTTGAAATCCCGTTCTTTCCCACGTCAGACAACGAAGGGATGGATATAATAATCATTGCTCGCCCGTTGGTAATTAATATTCACTGTTGATAACGTTTGAAGCCTTTCTGTGTTTTCCGATCTTGGTCGGACGAGCCCCACCTTCTGAGGGTTTAAATTTCCTTTAACATCCCTCCCTGGTAGTATTTATGCTTTGAAAATGACGTTATGTTAAAAGGTTGTCGAAGACATCAACGCACCACATTGCTGTTGGTTGCTTGAACACTTTACACCCCTGGAGAAACTCATATGGTATCTTCCTCTTCTTCTGATCCTCTTTCCAGCCGTCATTCGCTGTAGAGCACCCCTTAACATCCAGTCCATTCTTATATAGTGTCATAGCCAATTTCTCTTCCTCCTCTTAACTGTTGCCTTAACTGTATTTGCCTTTTCTTGTCCACTCTTGACAACACAACCTCATTCCTTATTTTATATATGCATTTCACTCGGTCCACTATTCTACACGTCCACATCTCAATGGCCCATAAGCATTTCTTCCCTGTCCATGTTTCGATACCTTACAAGAGAACACTCCATACAAAATATTTCATAAATCTTTTCCTTAATTATTTATTTGATGGACTATAGAAAATACTTCATTCTATATTCCTTTATTTAATGTTATTATTGTTGTTGTTATTATTATTCTTTATTTGTTTATTAAATGTCATATTACCGTTTATTCTCCATCCTAGATTCCTGAAGTTATCATCTTGTTCCATTAACTCACCACGTGAGGATTCTTCAGAAACGACACTTCGCCTACAGTCTACGCTAAGCGGTAGGTAGGCCCCCTTTTCCCGGTTGGATAACTGGGGTAGGTTAGGATGCCCAAGTCGCCAAAGTAGCGTCCAATAGAAAGGCTTGCACCAGGCCACTGAGCCACACGAAACTGAATATTGTCACAAATTTTACTTTTATCCTTCCTGATTCTCTTAAAAATCTCATTGCCTTAGTATTCTTCTCATTTACCTTAATTCCATGTTCGTCACAATTGGCGTCCTGTTCTTTTACCGTATTGTCAACTGCCTTTCCATTTTGACTTACACATGACCACCGTGCTGAGGACATTAACAGTCTACGTTTTTTCTATTATGAAAACAAAAATATGAGAAGATAGAACACATATTCCTAATAAGGAGACATGGCCGCAGTCATGACGAGTCTGGACAACAAAAGGCACATATGCACTAACCCAGCGAAGGGGCAAACGAACGACAGCCAGCGGATTTGGTGGAAGGTTGGTCGTCAACGCATTGGTGTTCGGCCTGTCGTCCTCGCCCAAATCAAGGGGTTCGGACGAAGGGATTCAGCCACGTGGAATCGTAGTCGACTCCGATAATTTGTCGAGTTTGCTCTCGTTTTGCTATTGTTATAAGGTACCGTTTAATAATAGTTTCACTGAACATTATTATTAGGGAAGAAGATGATTTAGCAGTCCTCGCCTGTGCAGCATTAATTTTACTGTAAGAAGCTGATAGTCGGAAAACGAAATAGAAGAAGAAAGTAGGGAGCAGTGAGGTGGGAAAAAATTAATATCTGACACTAAAGCTGAATTGGAATATGGGCTATTTCATTGTTCCTTGCGAGTGAGAGCTGCAGATTTCGAATTGTTGATATCACCTGCCGTTAAAACATATCCAGAAAGGTTCTATTCTCTTCCTCGCACCGTGCACGTTATTTTCTAACAGCTTACTTATTTTCTTCCAAGCGTCTAATCTTTCAAGTTTGTTTTTACAATCGCAGTTCGTAGGGTCCCATAAACATTCTCATTCACGATAAAACTATCAGCTTTCGTGTTATCACCCTATTCCACTCAATACTTCAGTATGTTTAGACGCAATACCACATACGTGCTCATCAGGCAAAGCAAATCGCTACTGAGCCAAGGAAAAGTCTACCCCGCGTCCACATTAAGAGGTGGATCCCTAGCCTAAATCACCGCCAGCGCTTTGATGTTACAGTCGGTAATCGTTCGCAACCAAGTCCAACCGCTTCGTTGGCTTTAATATGCCACCCATACACACTAAGCAAATTTCGGACAACGAAGTGATTAGTTGTCGTTCGTTGGTCTTCGTTTGTTTTTCTACGTACGCGCCTTAATCTGTCTGTCCTGAACCAGCGACTGGAGGAAACAGAAATAATAAAATTTCATTAGCGGAATTTCTTGGAGATGACAGCGAAAAGAAAACGAAGAAGTTTGCTAAGGCAGATACAGATGGCAGGATTAGCATACGGTTAGCCGTTCTTTTACAACACAGGATGTTTCGAATCTGTTGGTTCAAATTAACTGTGGTGGTACAGAACCTTCAAAGAGGCACATTTCTACGAGGAACATACAGGGTGTCCCAGCTATCTTGTCCACCCAAAATATCTCTGGAACAATAACAGCTATTGGAAAACGACTTTCACCGGTATCAATGTAGGGCTGGGGCACATGAATGTACATATTTGGAAACATTCTAAAACGAAAGCATATGTGTTTTTTAACACAAACTTTTGTTTTTTTTAAATGGACCTCCTATATTTCTTCTTCAGAAATCCATAGCATGACAAAGCACATACACAATGGCGTTGATTGCATCGCTATATTCCCATTACATCCCGAGATATTGAGACGCGAAGTTGACGCTTGAAACACCCGACATGCGCTCCTAGCGCACGTCCTGAGGCTCAGGCGTGAACCCCATGCTGCCCGTAATCGCGATGTGATTGACATGTGTAATCACACTTCCATACTTATCAAGAGGTCAGAAACGAATAATACGGTCTGCTGCCATCAACTCTCATAAGCGCATAATGGTTTCCCTCTTGCACGTTTTACGTATCTACGTACACAATATGAACCAGTACCGATCGGTGTACACCCGTCAGGTTGTTTTATTTATCCTGCACACCCAAACTAAGGTTCATCTAATGCGTTATATGACCCATTGTGCCTGTCGCGCAGGGCCTGGCTCTACCTAGTCAAGTGTCCTACATAGTTCTCACTACTGCCACAGTTACCACTTCGCCTTATTTATTATTTGCGACCCATGCAAACTCCTGTACTCCACCACCCTCCGAGAATCCCATCTGTTGTTGCTTTGGCGTGCAGTACACCGCTTGCCAGTGTAGTCGTGCATCAGAGTAATCTAGTGACGGCACTGAGGTAGTACACATTGTGAATAAACGTTGTGTTGTGGAACTTATACTGTACAGTATAATGTACACACATGAAGATATGGTAGAAATGCTGCTGATCTATGGAGAATGTACATTGACGGGAAATGCGTTATGAGATTGCTTGTTTGTTGATAGTACTGCTAGCGAACATTATGATTATTAAGTTAATATGTCTGTTTTCTACCGTACTCTACATACCTGTACTGTACCCTATTGTAGGTGGACGAAATGCTGTTCAAGCAGAACGACTGTACAGAAGACGATTCCCTGACAAGCCATCGACTTCGCGCCGGATGTTTGGTCGTCTCACATCTCGTCTACGTGAAACGGGAAGCTTAAATCCAAGACCTCGACATCGTCCTAGAATACGCACAGATGACCGTGCTGAAGTTGCTGTGCTCGCTACCATAGCTGTGAATCCTCAAATGAGCACACGTCAAATTGAACGTGAAGTTGGTGTGTCGAATCAAGTGCACAGCGTATTCTTAAATGTCATAAATTTCATCCTTACCATGTTCATTTACACCAGGATCTTCATGGAAATGACTTCCGCTATAGGGTAACATTTTGTCGGTGGGCTCAGCAAAAACTTCTGACTAATCCAAATTTTTTTGCAGATGTTCTCTTTACCGACGAGGCATCATTCTCCAACAAAGGAATTGTCAATATGAGGAATATGCATTATTGGTCCGCAGACAATCCAAAATGGCTCCGTCAGGTAGAGCATCAACGTCCGTGGAAAGTTAATGTTTGGTGTGGGATTATTGGAGATACCATTATCGGACCTTTCTTTATAAATGGCATCCAAAATGGCAGACAATACTCCAGATTTATACGACACAATCTTCCTGTTCTCTTGGACACCGTACCTCTGAACCGGAGAATGGTCATGTGGTATCAGGATGACGGATGCCCTGCACATAACGCCTTACGAGCACGACGACTTCTGAACCGTAAGTTCCCTGGTAGGTGGATTGTACGAGGTGGCCCAGTTAGGTGGCCTGCCCGATCTCCGGACCTTACACCGCTGGATTATTTTCTTTGGGGAGCAGTGAAGGATGCTGTTTACCAACATGAACCAACAACACCAGAGGACATGAAGCAACGCATTCTGGAGCTTGCGGTCCATGTAATAGGAAACCTTACGTGTCTTGCTGTATTATGTTATTACTTTCAAAATCTTGTATTAGTGTACTATACTTTTATTTTTCATGTTGCATTTGAATTATTCTGTGTATCTAAGTCCTGGACACATCAAATCAATAAATAAATACCACAAAAACTGATTATCTGGAAACAATTCTTCCTCCTAAAATGTTCCGCATTAAATATCCTAACGTAACAACAGGGGCAACAGTCTGGATGTTTGACTGATCTGGCCTTGTAACAATAACCAAAACGGCCTTGCTGTGCTGGTACTGCGAACGGCTGAAAGCAAGGGGAAACTACGGCCGTAATTTTTCCCGAGGGCATGCAGCTTTACTGTATGATTAAATGATGATGGCGTCCTCTTGGGTAAAATATTCCGGAGGTAAAATAGTCCCCCATTCGGATCTCCGGGCGGGGACTACTCTAGAGGATGTCGTTATCAGGAGAAAGAAACCTGGCGTTCTACGGATCGGAGCGGGGAATGTCAGATCCCTTAATCGGGCAGGTAGGTTAGAAAATTTGAAAAGGGAAATGGATAGGTTAAAGTTAGATATAGTGGGAATTAGTGAAGTTCGGTGGCAGGAGGAACAAGACTTCTGGTCAGGTGACTACAGGGTTATAAACACAAAGTCAAATAGGGGTAATGCAGGAGTAGGCTTAATAATGAATAGGAAAATAGGGACGCGGGTAAGCTACTACAAACAGCATAGTGAACGCATTATTGTGGCCAAGATAGATACGAAGCCCACGCCTACTACAGTAGTACAAGTTTATATGCCAACTAGCTCTGCAGATGACGAAGAAATTGAAGAAATGTATGATGAAATAAAAGAAATTATTCAGATAGTGAAGGGAGACGAAAATTTAATAGTCATGGGTGACTGGAATTCGAGTGTAGGAAAAGGAAGAGAAGGAAACGTAGTAGGTGAATATGGATTGGGGCTAAGAAATGAAAGAGGAAGCCGCCTGGTAGAATTTTGCACAGAGCACAAATTAATCATAGCTAACACTTGGTTTAAGAATCATGAAAGAAGGTTGTATACATGGAAGAACCCTGGAGATACTAAAAGATATCAGATAGATTATATTATGGTAAGACAGAGATTTAGGAACCAGGTTCTAAATTGTAAGACATTTCCAGGGGCAGATGTGGCCTCTGACCACAATCTATTGGTTATGACCTGTAGATTAAAACTGAAGAAACTGCAAAAAGGTGGGAATTTAAGGAGATGGGACCTGGATAAACTGACTAAACCAGAGGTTGTAGAGGGTTTCAGGGAGAGCATAAGGGAACAATTGACAGGAATGGGGGAAAGAAATACAGTAGAAGAAGAATGGGTAGTTTTGAGGGATGTAGTAGTGAAGGCAGCAGAGGATCAAGTAGGTAAAAAGACGAGGGCTAGTAGAAATCCTTGGGTAACAGAAGAAATATTGAATTTAATTGATGAAAGGAGAAAATATAAAAATGCAGTAAATGAAGCAGGCAAAAAGGAATACAAACGTCTCAAAAATGAGATCGACAGGAAGTGCAAAATGGCTAAGCAGGGATGGCTAGAGCACAAATGTAAGGATGTAGAGGCTTATCTCACTAGGGGTAAGATAGATACTGCCTACAGGAAAATTAAAGAGACCTTTGGAGATAAGAGAACCACTTGTATGAACATCAAGAGCTCAGATGGAAACCCAGTTCTAAGCAAAGAAGGGAAAGCAGAAAGGTGGAAGGAGTATATAGAGGGTCTATACAAGGGCGATGTACTTGAGGACAATATTATGGAAATGGAAGAGGATGTAGATGAAGATGAAATGGGAGATACGATACTGCGTGAAGAGTTTGACAGAGCACTGAAAGACCTGAGTCGAAACAAGGCCCCCGGAGTAGACAACATTCCATTGGAACTACTGACGGCCTTGGGAGAGCCAGTCCTGACAAAACTCTACCATTTGGTGAGCAAGATGTATGAAACAGGCGAAATACCCTCAGACTTCAAGAAGAATATAATAATTCCAATCCCAAAGAAAGCAGGTGTTGACAGATGTGAGAATTACCGAACAATCAGTTTAATAAGCCACAGCTGCAAAATACTAACACGAATTCTTTACAGACGAATGGAAAAACTAGTAGAAGCCGACCTCGGGGAAGATCAGTTTGGATTCCGTAGAAATACTGGAACACGTGAGGCAATACTGACCTTACGACTTATCTTAGAAGGAAGATTAAGGAAAGGCAAACCTACGTTTCTAGCATTTGTAGACTTAGAGAAAGCTTTTGACAATGTTGACTGGAATACTCTCTTTCAAATTCTGAAGGTGGCAGGGGTAAAATACAGGGAGCGAAAGGCTATTTACAATTTGTACAGAAACCAGATGGCAGTTATAAGAGTCGAGGGACATGAAAGGGAAGCAGTGGTTGGGAAGGGAGTAAGACAGGGTTGTAGCCTCTCCCCGATGTTATTCAATCTGTATATTGAGCAAGCAGTAAAGGAAACAAAAGAAAAATTCGGAGTAGGTATTAAAATCCATGGAGAAGAAATAAAAACTTTGAGGTTCGCCGATGACATTGTAATTCTGTCAGAGACAGCAAAGGACTTGGAAGAGCAGTTGAACGGAATGGATGGTGTCTTGAAGGGAGGATATAAGATGAACATCAACAAAAGCAAAACGAGGATAATGGAATGTAGTCAAATTAAATCGGGTGATGCTGAGGGTATTAGATTAGGAAATGAGACACTTAAAGTAGTAAAGGAGTTTTGCTATTTGGGGAGCAAAATAACTGATGATGGTCGAAGTAGAGAGGATATAAAATGTAGACTGGCAATGGCAAGGAAAGCGTTTCTGAAGAAGAGAAATTTGTTAACATCGAGTATAGATTTAAATGTCAGGAAGTCATTTCTGAAAGTATTTGTATGGAGTGTAGCCATGTATGGAAGTGAAACATGGGCGGTAAATACTTTGGACAAGAAGAGAATAGAAGCTTTCGAAATGTGGTGCTACAGAAGAATGCTGAAGATTAGATGGGTAGATCACATAACTAATGAGGAGGTACTGAATAGGATTGGGGAGAAGAGGAGTTTGTGGTACAACTTGACCAGAAGAAGGGATCGGTTGGTAGGACATGTTCTGAGGCATCAAGGGATCACCAATTTAGTATTGGAGGGCAGCGTGGAGGGTAAAAATCGTAGGGGGAGACCAAGAGATGAATACACTAAGCAGATTCAGAAGGATGTAGGTTGCAGTAGGTACTGGGAGATGAAGAAGCTTGCACAGGATAGAGTAGCATGGAGAGCTGCATCAAACCAGTCTCAGGACTGAAGACCACAACAACAACAACGTAACAAATATTGTCAGAATGTGCTCTCTCCTTCAGTTGTGTTACTCAGTTGCTTTTTTTCTTCTTTTCTTTTATGATGCTACGTCTCCACACTAAACACAGGCTCCTCGAAAACGGTTCGTTCAAATTAATACCGGAGGTAGAGAACATCACGAAACATACATTGGGTTAGAAAACATACCATCAACGACAGCACATTGTGATACTAGGGATACTAGAGGTAGTTTAGCATTCTATTTACAGCGGTGGCGTTAACAGAAACTGCTGCAGCTGGCCTGTATGCACGTCGTACATCATCAGACCATTCTTTGTTGTGCCTGGCCGAAGATTCCTGGCATGTCTGTAACAGAACCAGCAGCGGCGTCAGGTCTAGCGACGGGCTCTTCTTCTGTTTCCATAACCATTTCACATCTGCTGTCTCATATACCCCATAGGTAGAAATGTAAACACTTGACGTCAGGTGACGTGGATGGCTAGGCTACAAGGCCACCTCGGGCGATCCATCGAATCCTGAATGAGGCTCTCCTCACGGCATTGCTGGACTGGGTGGGTGCCCCACCGTGCTGCATGTACATCCTTTGTCTAATGTTAAGAGGTACCTTCACCTGGAACAGCCAATCATCTGTACACAGAGCAGTTTTGAATGTCCTTACACATTCCCTGTCGGCGACACCGACACAATCGCATACGTCAGCGCCACTGTCATAAATACTCCCTAACTTTAAGAGTTGTCTGCAAATACTATACAGGGTGTCCCAGCTATCTTGTCCCACCAAAATATCTCTGGAACAATAACAGCTTTTGGAAAACGACTTTCACCGGTATGTAGGGCTGGGGCCCATGAATGTACATATTTGGAAACATTCTAAAACGAAAGCATATGTTTTTTTAACACAAACTTATCTTTTTTTAAATAGACCTCCTATATTTTTTCTTCAACAATCCATAGCATGACAAAGCACATACACAATGGCGTTGATTGCATCGCAATATTCCCATTACATCCCGAGATATTGAGACGCGAAGTTGACGCTTGAAACACCCGACATGCGCTCCTAGCGCACGTCCTGAGGCTCAGGCGTGAACCCCATGCTGCCCGTAATCGCGATGTGATTGACATGTGTAATCACACTTTCATACTTATCAAGAGGTCCGAAACGAATAATACGGTCTGCTGCCATCCTGAATTAACGTCGTACATTCCAGCAGGTATTTATCACATAGGCTAGGGGTGATGCGGTTCTGTAACATATCTGTGTACCGCAACGTTAGTCACAAAGTTAACTTCGATTATCGTTAATCCGTTACTAAAAAGGTAATGCCGTTCAACGATAAAACTTTGCTTTACTGTAGGTCCAGCGCAAGTGACAGTTAATCATTCATTCGTAATAGTAAAATTCATGTTGATGGTTTTAGTGAAACGAGCAAGTGGACTAAAAGTTTTACCGTTGTTTAGGTAAAAATGTTTTGATTTGGGAAGTTCAGGTATGACATAGAAGATGAATATAAACATGTTTAACCAATTAGTTTTATTATCACATAATTATCAATGTTATGTTAATCTAATGCGTTAAATGACAAATTGTTGCAAACAAATGTTTCTTAACATCACTGGGTAAAATGGCCCTTTGTAGAAACTTCCACTGTGATACCAGCACTACATACTAAACATAGCGTTCACATCTCATGCTCAAAGTGATGCCCATTGGCTTGCATACATAGGGTCACTCTGCGGATGAAGGATGCCCTACTTCGTGCTACTGTTTCCTCTTTGATGGCTGTACAAGCATCAATAATGCGTTGCTTCATGTCCTCTGGTGTTGTTGGTTCATGTTGGTAAACAGCATCCTTCACTGCTCCCCAAAGAAAATAATCCAGCGGTGTAAGGTCCGGAGATCGGGCAGGCCACCTAACTGGGCCACCTCGTACAATCCACCTACCAGGGAACTTACGGTTCAGAAGTCGTCGTGCTCGTAAGGCGTTATGTGCAGGGCATCCGTCATCCTGATACCACATGACCATTCTCCGGTTCAGAGGTACGGTGTCCAAGAGAACAGGAAGATTGTGTCGTATAAATCTGGAGTATTGTCTGCCATTTTGGATGCCATTTATAAAGAAAGGTCCGATAATGGTATCTCCAATAATCCCACACCAAACATTAACTTTCCACGGACGTTGATGCTCTACCTGACGGAGCCATTTTGGATTGTCTGCGGACCAATAATGCATATTCCTCATATTGACAATTCCTTTGTTGGAGAATGATGCCTCGTCGGTAAAGAGAACATCTGCAAAAAAATTTGGATTAGTCAGAAGTTTTTGCTGAGCCCACCGACAAAATGTTACCCTATAGCGGAAGTCATTTCCATGAAGATCCTGGTGTAAATGAACATGGTAAGGATGAAATTTATGACATTTAAGAATACGCTGTGCACTTGATTCGACACACCAACTTCACGTTCAATTTGACGTGTGCTCATTTGAGGATTCACAGCTATGGTAGCGAGCACAGCAACTTCAGCACGGTCATCTGTGCGTATTCTAGGACGATGTCGAGGTCTTGGATTTAAGCTTCCCGTTTCACGTAGACGAGATGTGAGACGACCAAACATCCGTGGTTTTCATGTTATCATCCCTTGCTGTATAGAGATATTCAGTGATGCAAGGATCGGGCAGGTTTCTGCCGACAGGAGATGACGTGTGTCCTGCAGGTCGCCACATTCACATAAATTCTCCTCAGTGATGTAGCCCCACTTCCTGAGGTTTGTCTTGCATCTTGACGTTCGTATCCTCAGTCGGTTTAGAGCCTTCCATATTGCATACGCTAGATGAAGCCCGTGGTATGTTCCTCTTCAATGTTCTTCCTGTCAGCAGGTGATGACGAAATGCTGGTGTTGTGTGCATGAAACTCCTTCTTGACCTCAGCCTAGGTCTTTCTGCTTCATATCCGAACAGGGGATGCCAGAGATCGGTTTCCTTCTTCTTTCTACAAGTTTCTGCGGCTGTTCTCCCGCGTGCGTAAGGTGTCACTATACTCATAATTTGATAGATTTTGGTGACAGATCTTGAACGTAAGCAGCCAGTCACAATGCGCCCAGTCTTCTTCTACGCTGTGTCCACCTGGTCAGTGTGTGTGGAGCTGAACCAGACTGGTACTACATATTCTGCTGCATAGAAGCCTAGTACCTGGGCGGATGTACGAAGCACCTAAGTCTGTGATCCACACATGGTACCAGTAAGATTAAATGTGACGTTGTTCCGAGCAGATACAGCCTCGTTTCTTGACAATGATCTTTGAGTGTGAGATGACGATTCAACTTGACTCCCACTTATTTTAGACTACCGTAGTGGCAAACTTGTTGCCCTCTCCAGATAATACTTACCTTCCTCCTGGCTTTACAGTTTCTCATATGAAAGGCACAGACATGCCCCTTTCTTAGATTTTCTTCAGGTTGTCATCATAAGATTTGCCCAGATCCTCGATGGCTGCTGTCAACTTCGTGTCCATTTCCTGAAAGATTTTGCTTTGAACTGTAGTTGTGGTCTCATCCGCATAAATAAATGTTCCTATTCCAGGGCTGATTGGTTGTTGGTCGTTAGTGGTGATGTTATACAGAAGGGATGCTACCTTGAGGGAGATCATTCTTCAAGATCCTCCATTGGCTATTTCTTTTACGCAGAATGACAAAAGCCTCCTGTGTTGCAGCAAACACTGGATGACCTGTGTTAAGTAGTAGTCTTTTGTAAGTGATCATAACATTCTAATCAACTCCCCCCCCCCACCCACGCATTGCAGGATTCCTCTAATCAATCTTCATGTGGTGCTGTTTAAACGACTTACTGCAAATTTCATTGCTTCACCCTAATACCAACCCATTTCCCATAACGCACATTGTCAGACAAAAAAATAAATAAAATTGCTAATTGTGTTGAATTATATTAGTAACAAACTTTTTAAAGAGGTACTGATGTGTAAGTGAGGTCCAGAACCTTAAAATACGTTTCAGCACACTCATAGCAATCTCCACTCACTTCCAATAATGTGTATCATCGACTTTATTACCACTACAAAATAATTAAAAAAGCAAATTCCATACACTGCTGCTGACTTTTACTCTCTACATACTTTTTAAAGAAATATTGATGTGTATGTAAGGCCGTGATCCCGGAAGGACTGATACGATGTACATACGACAAAGTGACATTTTCTACTGAGACTTACTTTTCTGAGTTAAGTTTAACTGAAAAGATTAAAACAAACATTTAATCTAGTAGAAGAATTCCTTGAAAATAGTAAATATTTTTAAAAAAATTTTAATATAAAGTAACTGATTAGATTACAATATTTTCTAAAGATGGGTGCAAAATACCTCCAAAAGTACCAAGGTATTATATTAACGATTTGTGACCACAGCCACCACTGATTGAGGGCTGTTCTGGTGCTCTCCATCAATAGCAAACAATCTCTATGTCATATTAGTGGAGAAATTAAATAATCATCATTCTATGTTCTGTAGAAAAAGGATTAGCATGAAATACCGGCTGTGATTAACAGCTATAGCCTTTCATTGGCGTGAGAAGAAGAAGCTCAAAACAAAGTAATTCTTCTCCATTATTATAACAAATACTAACTGAGTACCTAGCATTGCCCATATATGTATTTATTCCAGATCTATTAGTTCATGTCCTCTTCTCTCTCTCTCTCTCCGTCTCCTCCAAATGCCTCTCGTCCATCTCCTCCTCCTTCTCTCTCTATATATCTTCTGCTTCTCAAATCATTCTGTCATTCTCTTCCTTCCTCCTTTCTCTCAACGTTACCTCATCCACGACAATAGGGAGTTGTTGATCCTTAACCCCACGCCCTACAGTATTTCTTTCCAGACAGTAATATGTATACCAAGTTTGGTTGAAATCGGTCGAGACGTCTAGGAAGTACTTCTCATATACTTCATATACTTCACACATTTCTGTAGTCGTATTTCACCTGTATCTCTGGCGAATCTTGCACTGCAGTACCTTTTCCATGCAGCTCAATGTTTATGACCTCATACCTTCTGAAGTATGTGTCGTACAGTGATATACGAGTATTTTGTAGGTACATTCAGTGCCATATACAGATATTGTTAGCAAAATATGTTATGAAGAGGGTTAGTAGGAAATAAGTAATAAATTAAAACGACATGCATGATGCGACAATTTTTTAACACGAATCAGTATTTGATGTCATACCTCTTGAACTATGTGATGTACAATGATATATTTTTTAGATACATATGGCAGCATATGTGATACTTTGCACAAAATGTGATGCAAATAGAGTCCGCAGCAAAGAAGTAATGAATTCAAATGCCATGCCTTATTCCGTAGTTTTGTATGCATCTCAGTGTTCATGACGTATCTTCTGAACTGTGGGTCGTACAATGATATAATTTTGCTGGCACATTCAGTAATAATTGTGAATATTGTATGAGAAATATGTATCAAAAACAAATTGTAATAAAGAAATAATACATTAAATCTCATGCCTCTTTCGGCAGTATTACTGCATGAACAGCGAAAATGTAGTAGGAGATAAACTTTTCTCCTTTCATCATTTTGTGGAGGTTGTCAGCAAGGAGAAGTTTCGTAATGGTTGAAATCGGTCCAATGGTTTAGGCAAAGTGGAACATACATACATACATACATTTTTATAATATGTATGGTTTTTTTACATAGTAATATATTCATCTCGCTAATTATTATTTTTTCACATATATTTGCATAACCAGTTAGGATATGAACATTTTTTTTAACTATAGGCCTATTACGGCTATACAGCCATCATTGGGTCATCTGTAATAGACCATCGAATAAATTTTGGTACATTTGTTGTTTTAAATATAGGTTAACTATGAAAAACATTATTTTATGTGCGTTTCCAGGTCCTGACTTCTATGCTACACTGTTGTTTCTGCTGCTGCCTGTTTGTTACAAATTACATTTTACATTAATGTACCAATAATAATCAGTATTGCAGTATGTTCCAACTTCCCATTTGGTGCCAGTTACAAATAAGTCTTTCTCTATAGTTGACATTTAGTAGCTTAAATAACACAACACTATAGATATCCATGCAATATAATCCAATAACGTCGCTGGTAGAACTGACAACAAGCAGATGTAACTATACAATATCGCTGAACCTCTGACAAAATTGTTGTTAAGAAAACTCAGCTGGAAATTAAGTTTACTTCTGACCATTATTAATGAAATGTCAGACCATAACACACAACCGATTACTACTTAAGTAACAATGAAAGCATATGATCAGTAAACAAATATATAGCAACAATAATAACAAGGTCAGTGATCATAGTCACAATTATTGTCAAAAATTGTCCACTATACGCTTAGATTTATTTCTGACCACTACACAAGAAAAATCATAACATGCTACAAAACATTATTTCTTCATTAACGTAAAATACAATCAGTAATGAACAGACAGCAACTGCAACAATAATACTGCATGGAAGTCAGGACTTGGAAACAAATATAAAATCATATTATTTGTGAGTAACTTCCATGGAACACAACAAATGTATTAGAATTTGTAAGATGTCTATTACAGATAAACCTGTGATGGCTGTATAACCGAAATAGGACTAAGGTTGAAATAAAAATAATATTCGTTGTAATGTAACTGGTTATATAAATTTATTATGTCCTAAAAATTCATTTATTGTGCAGCATGCCCAGAAGGTTACAAATATTTTTTTTGTTTAGCAGCACGGAGGGTACTTCACGCAGCATTTGACCAGGACATGCAGGTGAGTCAAATGTACTACTGCTCACCAATATTTATAACTCAGCTTCCAGAGGGAACAAAAACCTTTAAATATATGCATATAAAGGGAGATACTGTCTGTGAGTGTAGTAATCCAATTTGATGATGTGCATCCAAGAAAGCACCAAAATGAGCTTCTGTCACCTACAGAAATGTTAAATGCATTCAAGTTGAACTTGTGGTATATAGGAGGCAATTATTTGTGGAAGAAGTGCATAACATTTTGGTGTGCTGTACATGATTTGAATGGACCTATATGTCCAGTACCATGAACTATATTGAATACGTCCATCCCATACATCTGTTTGACGTTCATATCTTAAAAAAGAGGATATCGATCAACAATATGTGTGTGCAGAGAAGTATTGTTGGAATTACAACTCAGGTCTTGTTAATTTGTGTAATTTATATTGTATGTTAATGATCATATATATATATATATATATATATATATATATATATATATATATATATGGTGTTACAAAAAGGTACAGCCAAACCTTCAGGAAACATTCCTCACACACAAATAAAGAAAAGATGTTATGTGAACATGTGTCTGGAAACGCTTATTTTCCATTCGTGAAATCTTCTCGGGTGATCAGCCGAGTAAAGCCCTTTACTCGGCTGATCACCCGAGAAGATTTCACGAATGGAATACGCCGAGAAAGTCTCAAATCACACTTATTTTCCATGTTAGAGCTCATTTTAGTTTCGTTGTCCACCTACGCTCAATGGAGCACGTTATCACGATTTCATATGGGATACTCTACCTATGCTGCTAGAACATGTGCCTTTACAAGTACGACACAACATGTGGTTCATGCATGATGGAGATCCTGCACATTTCAGTCGAAGTGTTCGTATGCTTCTCAACAACCGATTCGGTGACCGATGGATTGGTAGAGGCGGACCAATTCCATGGCCTCCACGCTCTCCTGATCTCAGATCTCTTGACTTTCACTTATGGGGCATTTGAAAGCTCTTGTCTACGCAACCCCGGTACCAAATGTACAGACTCTTGGTGCTCGTATTGTGGACGGATGTGATACAATACGCCATTCTCCAAGGCTGCATCAGCGCATCAGGGATTCCATGCGATGGAGGTTGGATGCATGTATCCTCGCTAATGTAGGACAATTTGAACATTTCCTGTAACAAATTGTTTGAAGTCACGCTGGTACCTTCTGTTCGTGTGTGTTTCCATTCCATGATTAATGTGATTTGAAGAGAAGTACTGAAATGAGCTCTAACATGGAAAGTAAGCATTTCCGGACACATGTACACATAACATATTTTGTTTCTTTGCGTGTGAGGAATGTTTCCTGAAAGTTTGGCTGTACCTTTTTGTAACAGTGTGTGTGTGTGTGTGTGTGTGTGTGTGTGTGTGTGTGTGTGTGTGTGTGTGTGTGTGTGTGTGTGTATTTTTCCTTCAGAAGTTACTCATTTTAATTCCCTCACCCAATCCTATAGTGCAAAGATGTTTAGTTATCGTAGGTCACTCAGTAAGGTTGATTCACAAACCAAAATAGAGTAAACTCATCCCAGCAAGAAGTTAAGTAACTGTATAACATGTAATGAATGCAAATTTTGTTACAGATATCTTTTACAGAGAAAGTCCAAAGATGATATAGAAATTATTCTGGTTAGTTTACCTAGATCTCCATATTTAAAAAAAATTGTATGTAAGTTTCTAAGCCTGAAGTGATGCTAGTCGCAAGTTGATGATGTATATGCTGCTTCCAGTGGGAAACTGAAGGAATACACAAAAATTGGAAACATTTCTTTTTCACATTTCATTTCCTTTTATATAATAAACATCAACATCATCATCATTAATAATAATTACCTCACATATTAAAGGATGCTATCACCATCACTTTATCATCATCATCGTTATTTTATTCATTCTCATCTATTTCAAATGCATCAATATTCAGCAGTGCTGTTGACATAAACTGGAAATGTAGTGCTCATAATTTGTTGAACACAACCCCCTCAGGTCGTGTGGGGGGAGGCAGAAGATGCCATAGCAGTAGTTTTTGGAATATTTGCAATAATTCTAAAAAATGAATGAATTTCAATTGATATGGCAGCAGCAAATCTGGCATTGTTGGCAGTGGTAATACTGGTGGTGGTGGCAACATCTGCAACTCATTGAGCTGCACTGCTGCAGTAATAATAGGAGAAACTATCTTATATTTTTATGAATGCACACACAGACGCATTCACACACACACACACACACACACACACACACACACGTTTGAGAAAAATAGAAATTTGTATATTACACAGTTGGAGGCTCTTGAGTCGTGGGCCCTTTGTTATGCTCACAGAACCATTTCTACAGATCTTGCTAGCATTCTGCTTGTTGCAATAATTGTGAGATACAATCCATCTCACTTCACTTAAATATTCTGCAGATGGGCAGCTCCTGTGAAACTGCATCCAAGAAAGCTAGACAGCACGATCTGGGGTAAGTGTGAGTCACAGCAGGTAGCTGCTGTCACCACCCAAATATCACGCCACTTTTCTGTCACGTGACCTGCATTGGAGGCAGTATGAATTCATGTAATAAGGGCATTGTACAGATGTCGCTAACACTACATCTACACACCACAGACTGTAGTTCCCTCTGTGACATTTCTTTGTGGTTAACCCATCATAGGTAATGTGAGAAAAATCTAGAGCAATTTTTATTTTGGTGTGAATGGAAAAACAGGAATGAACTCACCTGGTATGATCTGTGATGTCGCTGAGTACGGTACATATGATACAAACCAATCCTTAAATCCAATATTTGTGAAAAATGCAATGACTTTCATAAGTTATTCATGTGACAACACACTCGTAGCCTTTGTCAGCTCACAGCAATATTTCACCCTGCTACTTAACCTAGATCTACTTTATGAAACATGTTGAAGTGAAGTAGGTACTGCTAACGTTGTTAGGACCGTTTTATTTCGTATTGTTGAGTGTGACAGGAACATATGATAATATGGTTTTATAATGATTTTTTAAAGTTAGTTACACACAGTCAGACGATAAAAATTGTGATATCGAATTGCCAGACTCTAATCGTAGGGTAGGGAGAAAATTTAGCAGCACACATCAGAGTATCAGCCTAGACACCACTGTAACATGAGGTGTCTGTCTTGTACGTTGTTCACTATTGCACACTGCTATGACATCATGGCAAAAGTATCCTGACTCATGAAGCCAGAACATCTAGATCTGAATCCAGGGCTAAGGGTTTTCATGTTACAGATGTGTAACTGAACATCTCTGACAATCTGTATACAACTGTACACTTTACAGATATATGGAGGTTGCATGCAACAATACTGATATTAATAAAAGAAGGAAGGCCAGCATTGATTGTTGAAGTAGAAATTTTTTATTACTGTTGCAAATCGATTTCAATCACTGTGTGACCATCATCAGTGCTAGTAATGAAGCCCTGTGGATTTATAAATACAAGCAGTAAAACTGCAGTATCTTCACTTATCATTGAACAGTACTCATCAGACAAAAGGTACAAATTCAACTGGGGCACCAGCTGAATTGTTCATTCCATTAAGTTGTTCTGTGGAATAAGACAAATAAATTGAATACTTACAAGGGAACCTCCTCATCGCACCCCCTCAGATTTAGTTATAAGTTGGCACAGTGGATAGGCCTTGAAAAACTGAACACAGATCAATCGAGAAAGCAGGAAGAAGTTGTGTGGAACTATGAAAAAATAAGCAAAATTTACAAACTGGGTAGTCCATGTGTAAGATAAGCAACATCAAGGATACACCGAGCTCCGGAGCGCCACGGTCCCGTGGCTAGCGTGAGCAGCTACGGAACGAGAGGTCCTTGGTTCAAGTCTTCCCCCGAGTGAAAAGTTTAATTTTTTATTTTCAGTTTATGTGACAAACTCCAATTTTTTCATCACTTTTTTGAGAGTGATTATCACATCCACAAGAAAACCTAAATCGGGCAAGGTAAAAGAATCTTTTTACCCATTCGCCAAGTGTACAAGTTAGGTGGGTCGAAAACATACTCCTGTCATGTGACGCACATGACGTCACCAGTGTCGTATACAATATATCAGACGTGTTTTCTTGTGGAGGCATCGGTTGACATATGACCTTGCAATCAAATGCAATGCAATGGAGAGGCACGTCCTTTCGTCTACTAATCACACGGTTTTGTGGTGCGGTCGCAAACCACAGACACTAAACTTATTACAGTGAACAGAGACGTCAATGAACGAATGGACAGATCATAACTTTGCGAAAACAAAAAGTTAAACTTTTTACTCGAGGGAAGACTTGAACCAAGGACCTCTCGTTCCACAGCTGCTCACGCTAACCACGGGACCAAAGCGCTCCGTAGCTTACCGTATCCTTGATGTTGCTTATCTGGCACATGGACTACTCAGTTTGTATATTTTTGGTTATTTTTTTCATAGTTCCACACAACTTCTTCCTGTTTTCTCGATTGATTTGTGTTCAGTTTTTCAAGGCCTATCCACTGTGCCAACTTATAACTAAATCTGAGGGGGGTGCGATGGGGAGGTTCCCTTGTTAGCAATGTGATGTGACCAGAGTTTACAATTACGTACAGATTACGTCTTCAACAATCATCGCCATTGTCAAGACACAGATGTAGCGAGAGAGTGCTGTGCATGAGAATTTTAAACCTACAACCAAAGACGATCAACATTAGCTGTTATCGATGGTGAATTAAAAGAAAAGTACGAAAACCTGTCTGGAATACCTGAGTGAGCATTTGGGTGAAAAGGTGTGTCATAATGATCGTTAGACATCCTGCTTACGATTTGTCATTTTACGCAAATGTCGAATGCTTAATTTCAGACGTTCAGTTTCTATGTATGTATCACCTATAGTGATCAGTGCTCAGTTTTAAGTCGTGCTGCAGTCCATTTACAACATTTATAAAAGTGTGCTTATCATTATATCGCAATGTTGTCCATGAAAGCCGTGATATAACTGTAGATGCAATTTTCACATAAAAAAGCATTGCATGTCAGTGATTGACAGTATGGTTTATTTCATTCACGTGCATTTTAACATAAGAAACATTGCTTTTCTATCATTGCTGTATTTTATCATATGAGCAATCTCACAAGTGACTATCGTACAACCACTGTTCCAGCAGTTTCACATTTAATTCAGTAGCCACTGGTTCCTATTTGTCAACACAGGGAGTAAGGGGCACCCACCGTCCTCAATGTTCGATGATTATATTTTGGTATCAAGTCCTTAGCCCACTTCACTTTCTGCAATTCCTTTATGAAGACCACGACTTGGCTGAAATAACTAAACATGGCACATCAGGTGAGTCCATAGTGTTCTGGCAGTGAGTCTTCATCAATCATTTTGCTGAAATTACATTCAACTTATAGCAGGATGTTGTCAACTCCAGAATGAAATTATCAGGAGCAATAACACTACTTTGAGCTCAATCCAAGATACGAAATGCTCGTTCCTTTGCAATAAATCGATCGTCTGTATTGCAGAATCCTTGGCAATCAAAAAGCACATCGTACTTGGTTCTACTGGAGACTTATATACAACTTCCAAATGCACTCAGAATCAAGGAATACGTTAACAGTGTACTCTTTTGCGATCAAAGAGGTTTCTTGAAAAGTAGGAAAAACATTATTATGAACATTCTCACGCTGTAAAAATCTCTCGTTAGAGTTCTGAGACACTTTTTTTCGCTCTTACCTTTCAGTAACATGTCCAACAGATTACTGATCAGTTGCCATCAACTTTCACACTAACACTGATGCTGCTGCTATCAACACTCAGGGTAAGATTGAAGCGATTTATAGCGGCAATGTGGCTCATGGCTGCAGCTGAAAGCTGGATACATCTAAATTCAAATTAGGAGTGGATCAAAAGGAACATTTCTGCATTAAAAACATCTCTTGCTCCCTATTGTCTCACAAAACCAGTGGGCTGCATTCCCCCACAACCTTTACCCACGCCAGTCACCTTGGATTCTAACATCTTAGATCAACATCTTGAATTTCCAGGTGTTGAAGAAAGAATAGTTTTGTAGGAAATAAAATTATTAATTTACAAACATTGACAAAAATTTACATGCTGTCCTGTAGTTACTTTTTCACAAATAATTCCCTCCTTTGTACCCCAAATACAGCTTGTTTCTGTTTAATACTTATAGTGAGACAGAAGCCGATTTTGTTTCTGCATGCACACAGTGTCTTCTAATTCTATTCCTACAGTCGTAGACAGTATCTCCCACTTAATAAAATGCATCACGGCATGTATGAGTAATCTTTATTTCCAGCAATTCTTTATTGTAAATAACTTGGAAAAGGTATTGTTAATGCCGGCCGAAGTGGCCGTGCGGTTAAAGGCGCTGCAGTCTGGAACCGCAAGACCGCTACGGTCGCAGGTTCGAATCCTGCCTCGGGCATGGATGTTTGTGATGTCCTTAGGTTAGTTAGGTTTAACTATTTCTAAGTTCTAGGGTACTAATGACCTCAGCAGTTGAGTCCCATAGTGCTCAGAGCCATTTTTGGTATTGTTAATGACAACAAACTATAAGCTACTTTCTATTATATCGCTTATTATTCTTAAGAGATCCTCAATCTTTTTTCAGTATAAATGTTGTTGTTGACAGCCTAGAGTAGGTATAACTACGAAAAAAAATTTTGAGAGTATACATTGTCACACACAATCTTTCAGGTTTTCCTTCTTTTTTATCACTGTTGTCCAAACAACTGTTGACTCTATTTCTTGAGTGTCACTTGATTTGTAATCAGACCAACAGCTGCAGTTACAAGCATAGGCATTCCTTCAATAAATTCAGCTTCCACAGTTTTTTTGTGCTTATAGGGTTTTCAGATGCATATTTTGGTGCTGCATGAAACAGGTATTCATACACCATTCTAACTCAGTTATATTACACTGTGCTCATGAAAATAGTCAATAAGTCACTGTATGCAACTCTATGCCACATGATCAGTAAAGCATTGTACAGGTTATTAAAATTCACCACACAGGGTTGTTATGTGTACAGCTGTGCCCTCAGATTTTAACTCAAGCACTGCCAGTCCATAAGTGTTGATGACTGGTGCCTCACCCATAAAACGGTGATATTAATATGAGTATGTGTTGGACTGTATGCAGTCATCATCTTCCTCTCCACAAATTCTGTCACACTAGACAGAAAAAGCCACTTGTACCGCGAATACTGCAGGCTAGTACCAAGACACTGAATATGCTCTATCTGAATTACCATATTAAAGTTACTGTGGGGTCTAGCCCTCATTAACACATTTAGATGAACTTTAGTGAAACTGTACATATTGGCAGATAGTAGTATTCTGCTGATGCTTAGCTGAGACTCGAATTCCAACTGTGGATGTTGCACAACATGGTCAGATGACAATACATCTGACAGGCTGAGAAGACATCCTGTGGAAAGTGTTGTTGCTGCTGCTATGTTGGTTCAGGCAATAGCACATCAGGGAACATCTGAATGTCCTAATCCAGCAATGGATCATTATCTTTGACAATAATGAAAAACAAGTGTAATGAAACACACACATAATAATAATAATAATAACATAATAAGTAGAGATGGATGAACAAAATACTTAATGATAGCATTCGTCTTATTCTGCCCAACTGCTCGCTGCTGGCGTTTCATACAATGTGCAGATAGAGAATGAAAGTGCACACACAAGTGAACTATAAAAATTCAAATTGCACAAACGGTGAAGGACTGAGCTTGTACATCATTGGTGCCCTGGGGCTCTGCAGCTACTGGCCAAAGGCATCATGGTGTCCACACAACAATCTAACCCCATTGGCATGTTTATATTGAGCACCACGATTTGTGGTAAATTGTTTAGTATGTGTGCAAATTAATTAGGGGGGGAGGCATCTTAAATGCGCAGGAGCTCAGAAGGTAGCTTGTGGAGGGATGGGGTGCGGTGGGGGGAGGGGGGGGGGCAGGTTCTGTTGGGTGAGGGTGGCCTTCACAAGGCAGTGACATGGGCTTGGTGCAGCTGTCCTGATGTGATGACGTCAGAATTCCAGGAATGTTATTGCTGATGTCAGTGATTTGGGCTAGAATGCACACTGCCCTGCTACTGCTGGGTAGGACATATGGACGACAAAGAGAGGAGTTCGTGCCCCTTGCACCCAGGTTGTCAGTTTCTTGAATAGCCATAAACTTGCTGTCTGTTGTCGCCATCTTGAATACATCACAGAGCAATAGCTCTTGTAGTAATTGTGAAGGCAGTTACCGCTAAAATCCAATTATCTTCTAGGATGGGGTAGCACGTGGAACAGGAACAGTCGCGGTGACGAAACGCTCCTTTGTTACCGTACTGATTCAGTGCAGGTAACTAGTTGGCAAGGAGATTACCTTGGCAACTGTGAGCTGCCCAATCGTAAATACCGGTGTGAACGCTCCAAGGAACACCGACAGCTTCATTCTGAGAGCTGTGGCCATTACTAATAGCTGTTAATACGTTCTTAATGGAAGCTGTAGACCTGCCAAGGGGATTACGCGTTGGCCGTGTTTCGTAAATAATGTGCCACCTTCCCTGCCGTTCACGTAGCTCACGCCGCATACGGATTTTATTCCGCCAGACAAGATATGGATACGATCGCGGCTCTGGCGTTGCGTCTCGTGCAAGAATATCTGCGGCGCCTATAGGAACGGATGTCATGCCGATGGAAGTCACTCAAAGAAAAGAAAATCTGACGCCAAACTATCAAATTTTAAATCTTCACTTTCAGTTCAACATTTCTTCCGCATTCCAACCACTGTTGTCATCTCCAAGCTGCGATGTACAAGGGGCAGACAAATGAAAACGAGACAGATGCAAAAAAAATATAAGCAAATTGTTCATTATTTTAAATGAGCTGGTTTCAAATTACTTCTATCAATAACGAGTCACAAACGTAATGTAGCGATGGCTATGTCGTATGTTATGGTGCATAGCAGTATTTAACTCCTGTAGCCGTTGCATATGATTTTTCACAGTATTACTGGCTTTAGAAATGGATAATTGATGCAGTTTTGCTCATGAAAGGGTCCCCGCCCCCCCTTTTTAAGTGCATATTGCATGATTATGGGTTAGGACCTGACTCACCCCTTGATCTTTCTTTTAACTTAAGTATGGCCTAAGCCTGGCTACTTTTTAATGCGAATGAGTATTTTTGCATGATGTTCACTACTGAAACCGTTCAATGCGCATTGATCACCTCTTACAAGATCTGAAGATGTTTGTAATACACAACGAAAACTAGTTTTGTAAGACTTTTTTTCTTTAATTTTAATATATTACGTTATGACAACTGTCTCCTTTCCTAATTATGTAATGCCTCACCAATTTGTGATGAACTTGGACAGTGAATTATGAGATCGTGCTGAAAAGTAATGCCTCCGAATTTTGTATTCACTTATGAGTATTGGCTGAGTTAGCTTCTAACTGAGAAATGTAACATGCCGATGTGTAACGTAACTATGTCTGTGAATGAGATACAGCGTGCTGTAGTCGAGTTTCGGATTCGAAGAGTTCGTCCCCACGTGGAAACCCTCTCCTTCAGTATGACAATGCCGTACCACACACGAGCCTTGCGGCATACACAACACCCCCACGCCTTGGATTCACTGTCATCCATCATTAACCACACAGTCCCGACTTGGCCCCAGCCGATTTTCATCCGTTTCCAGAACTTAAAGAACACTTTCGAGGGCGTAATTGATAGTGGTGAAGCGGTGGAAGCAGAGGTGAGGTTTTGGCTCTGTCAACAAAGTCAAACGTTCTACGGCGACCATATAAATGAAATTATCTCTCAATGGGAGAAACGTGTTCGTCACCAAGCTAACTGTGTTCAGAAATAAACATGTATACCTTTAGAATAAAGATACAGAATGTCAATAACATTTGTTTTATTTAAAATGCTTTAACTGTTTTCACATTAAAAAAATCGTAGGCGGCAGTTTTCAGCATATCGTATATCAGTCGACTAATGGGCCGTACTGTTATTCATGTAGCCAGTCACAACATAATGACAGAGTTAGTGGTCGAACGCTGCGCTACATTGTGTGAAAATGGACCCAGCACAGCATCGACCGCCCCCAGGCTTGTCTATGGATGTCATTTATCAGCAGTTCTTGCAACAGCAGCTAGAAGAACACGAATGCCAGGAGGCCCTCTCGGTCAAATTGTTTTCACATCGGACGGCTACACATCCGCCGCCGTTCCCGCCATGCTACGATGTTTTACCGACCCCCGACTCAGAAGATATAGTCGCTGAACAGTTCAAAGAAAACCTGAGTCTCAATGCAAATAGATGTCCCACTCATCCAATTATAGCCGGTGGTGACCTCAATCTACCCCCGATGTACTGGAAAAACTAAACCTTTAAAGGTGGCGGCAGGCATAAAAGGTCATTCGAAATTATACTGAATGCTTCATCAGAAAATTATTTTGAACAACTAGTTCATGAGACCACTCGAAGCGTAAATGGTTGTGAAAGCATACTTGACCTCTTAGTAGCAAATAACTCAGGACAAATATGGAGCATCGTGACAAATACAGGGATTAGTGACCAAAAGGCAGTTGCTGCTAGACTGAATACCGTAACACCTACAATCATAAAAAATAAACGCCAAGTATATCTATTTAAAAAAGCTGATAAAAATGCTGTTAAAGCCTTTCTAAGAGGCAGCCTTCACTCCTTCCTATCTGATCATGTAAGCGTGGAAAAGATGTGGAATGGTTTCAAAGAGATAGTATCGATAGCAATTGAAAGATATACACCACATAAATTAATAAGTGATGGTACTAATCCCCCACGGTACACAAAACGGGTCAGATCGCTGTTGCGGAAGCAACGAAAAAAAGCATGCCAAATTTAAAAGAACGCAAAATCCCCAAGAAGTTCGAAATATAGCACTTGCTTCAATGGGAGATGCTTTCAATAATTTCCACAATGAAAACCTCTCTCGGAATCTGGCAGAAAACTCAAAGAGATTCTGGTCATACATATAGCACACCAATGGCAAGACGCAGTCAATACCTTCACAGCACGATAACAACGGTAAAGTCACTGATGGCAGTGCCACTAAACCAGAGTTATCAAACACGGTTTTCCGAAACTCCTTCACCAAAGACGACGAATTAAATATTCCTGCATTCCAATCAAAATGAGAAACATAGAAGTAGATATCCTCGGCGTAGCAAAGCAGCTTACATCACTTAATAAAGGCAAGGGCTGCGGTTCAGATTATATACCAGTCAGGTTCCTTTCAGAGTATGCTGACACAATGGCTCTATATGTAGCAACTATATACAACCACACGCTCACAGAGAAATCCGTATCTAAAGACTGGAAAACTGCTCAAGTCACACCGATACCCAAAAAGGGAAGTAGGAGTAATCCGCTGAATTACAGGCACGTATCGCTAACGTCGATTTCCAGTAGGATTTTGCAGCATGTACTGTGTTTGAACATTCTGAAGTACCTCGAAGAAAACGATTTATTGACACACAGAACGGATTCAGAAAATATCGTTCTTGTGAAACCCGAACCAGCTGTTTATACTCACGAAGTAATGAGTACTATCGATAGGGGAAATCAAATTCATTCCGTATTTTTAGAATTCCAGAAGGCTTTGGACACAGTTCCTCAAAAGCGTCGTCTAACCAAACTGCGTGCTTATGGAATATCGCCTCAGTTGTACAACTGTATTCGTGATTTCCTGTCGGAAAGGTCACAGTTCGTAGTAATAGACGGAAAGGCATCGAGTAAAACAGAAGCAATATCCGGCGTTCCCCATGGAAGTGTTACAGGCCCTCTATTGTTCCTGATCTATATTAACGACGTAGGAGACAATCTGAGTAGCCGCCTTAGATTGTTTGCAGATGATGCTGTCATTCACCGTCTTCTGAAGTCATCAGATGACCAACCTAAATTGCAAAATGATTTAAATACGATATCTGTATGGTGTGAAAAGTGGCAATTGAACCTGAATAAAGAAAAGTGTGAAGTTATTCACATGAGTACTAAAAGAAATTTGCTAAATTTCGATTACACGATAAGTCATACAAATCTGAAGGCTGCAAATTCAACTAATTACTTAAGGATTACAATTACAAATAAAGTAAACTGGGATGATCTTATAGATAATGTTGTGGGTAGAGCAAACCAAAGGTTGCGGTTCATTGGCAGAACACTTGGAAGGTGCAACAGGTCTACTAAAGAGGCTGCTTACAACACGCTTGTCCGCCCTGTTCTGGAGTATTGTGGTGTGGTGTGCGATCCGCATTAGTTAGGACTGACGGATGATATCGAAAAAGTTCAAAGAAGGGTGGCTCGTTCTGTGCTATCGTGAAATAGGAGATATAGTGTCACAGACATGATATGTGAATTGGAGTGGCAATCGTTAAACCAAGGGCTTTTTTCGTTGCGACGGGATGTTCTCATGAAATTTCAATCACCATTTTTCTCGTCCGATTGTGAAAACATTCTGTTGGCACCCACCTACATAGGGAGAAATAACCATCATGATAAAATAAGAGCAATCATGAGTCGCACAGAAAAACATAAGTGCTCGTTTTTCTCGCGCCGTTCGAGAGTGGAACGGTAGAGACAGCTTGAAGGTGGTCCATTGAACCTCCTGCCAGGCACTTCATTGTGAATAGAAGAGTAATCACGTAGATATAGATGTAGGAATAATTACTCTCTCCATCCTACTGTTTATCATTACACATTCCCACATGTGCTATGCAACAGTAGGAAATTTTATTTAGAAACAGAAATCTAACTTAGCCGCTGCCTGCGTGCTGTTTGCTGTTGTGCCTTCGAGAAATTTGAAAAAATGGTGTCAATACGCGAGGTAACTGGAAATTTTGGTAAGGGCCAGGTAATTTTTTTATTTCAGTTGCGCATTTAATGTAAGACAAGTTACATTCAGATCAATTGCAGTTCAGTTCAAATTAGGTTCTGTTTAGTCAAAGTGTAGCATACGCGTTTAAGTTGGATAACAGTTTACGGGGACATAGTTCTGATATTATGTATACTTCTATAGATTGGGAGGTAAAGTTGGGTTAACTTTCATACGGAAACAAATATAATGGGAAACGTACATATAGCTATCGTGCCAGGATAGTTCGTTCGTTCTTTTGGTAGTACGTAGACAGACAGTGCCGGGTTTCTCGAAAGCATAAAATACCAGTGCACTAATTTTACTAGTTTTGTACTTCTTTTCAGGTAATGCATTTAAAATTTTGTGACCAGTTTGTGAAGTTTTGCGTCGTGTGACCATTATTCATTACTTTATTACATGAAGTGTCGGCATAATAGAACAGGTTTTGTATGGATTTCTTTCATTGTTGAGTATTTTCGTGCATGATAGTACAGTTTTTATGTGGTTTTTTTGGTCATTGTAGCAGTTTCGTTTCTCCAAGAAATTGTGATTCGTCATGTTTGGTACAACGATAAACAACTGAAAGTTCGTCGTAGCACAAGACAACAGAGGATGTTGCAAAATAACCAGTCGATTAAGGAAGAGGTAAACCACCTTGAGCAATTACCAGATACCAATAGTTTACATTGGATTTTTGGAAATTGCGCAGATCCACAGTTATTAACCAGTTTAACCAGTTTACCGAACAACAATGAAACAAAACAAACTATAGGTAATAACCACGCAAATTCTGAAGTTGACTCAATTGGCGATAAGTCGCCACAGTCTAGCGAAAGCTTACCAAAGTCGCCAGAATCGTGCGAAAGTTCACACATCAGGATAATGTTTTACGCCAGCGTCTTTTGAACGAACATAAACCTCATCACTTCAGTGAACAATTATACAGAACTACACTGCACGAATCCGACAAGTTTTCGAGAATCAATTCGCCAGATGCTTAAAGAAACAAGTTGAAAATAGAAACTCGCAGCAATAAAAAAATATAGGTAGAAAATGAAAAAATTTGGGAAGAAATTAAAAAATCACAGGTGGAGAATAGAACATCACAGGAAGAAAAGAAAATGAAAATACAAAATTTATCAGTTGAGATAGGGAAGAAATTACAAATTACCTTCCACTAATAATCAGCAGTTTTGCAACTAATTCCGTGACTTTGAAACATAACATGAAAACTGAAAACAAATCAGCTTAATAACAAGGACGAATTGATAGCTAAAATCAACACAGTAGTTCCAAGTGCGATAGTTACATAGATTAGAGAACAGAGCGAACATCTTATCAGAAAGGTAAAACAAAATAGCGAACAATTGGAAACTTTGACATTAAATTCTGAAGAACAAAAAGAACATTTACTCACAATTAAAGAAAAAGTTCATGATCTGACAACGAATATGGCAAATTTGTCAGCCAGCACAGATAGAGATTCAAATGACACAATGCATGTACAGTTTTCAAACACAGAAGAATACCAGTTATTAATAAATTTTAAAGACATCCAAGAGAAAATTAACTAGCAAAACAAGCGTTATAGGAATACTATATATGAAAAAGGCAAGTTTACTGAAATAAAGCTTAACCGCAACTACAAAAAGGACGAATTTGACCGTGTACATTCATATTCAGTAAACTTTGGTGACCACACAAATTTATGGCGTTCAGGTAATTTCCTACGGGAACAGTACTGCACATCCAGATATGATAATGAATCACCGATGTGTTGCAATAGAAAACAATCTGGTTCGCATAGAAATGTTAACTTGGATTGCAAACACTTTTTGACAGTACGTGAAATCGAAGTTTTCGGGAGTTACAGTAATTTCTTTGAAATTATTTAGTTTATATTTGACTATGAAGAGGTTTATGTTACTGTGCAGTTGTTTTATTGGAACAAAACTATTAACTACATTTGTGTCATGCTATGTTGAAGAAAATAAACTGAAAATACTGATGTAAAGTTCCATCCTAATATAATCGATATTATAATATCTTGACAGTGAATTACAGATGACGTGGACCGCGCCGAAACTATGTGCGCATGCTGCTATGGAAAAAGAAAGAACGGGAGAGGGTAGTAGTAGTATGGTGAAAGGTGCTTGACAACAAGTTCATGTGATCGTAATTGAAACGCAGAACTGCGAGGAAATTTTAGTCTGATTTTATTAAATGTGTTACAGAACTGAGAAGTGCTTAATATAATTATGGTGTGGATAGTGTTATTCACGTTTACAAAGAAGAATGATGTGAATCGTCATTAGTACATGGCTTGCTAACGAACAGAGACGAGAAAAAACTAGAGCACAATTTAAGGAATGGGTTCTCTGCTCTAAATATCGTTTGCCAGCCTCTAATTAACATCTTACTTCACGTGCACCAATAGGAGATGGAAAGCTCGGAATTTTTGTAGCTAGAGTAACTAGTTTATCCTTCACATGAACAAAAGCACTAGTAGCCATGTACCAAACTAAATGATATATTAGCTCTAAAATATTCAATCTGAGACATAGAAAGGCAAGATCTAAATTTTTCAATGAGGTTTTGCAAAACTTCGTAATTGTTTACTTACAATAACTGTCGGATATAACCATTTAGTGTTGTTTGTTTATTGAACGAATTAATTATTAGAATACTGAAACTACAACCAGTATTGCTTCACAGTACCGAACATCAATGTGAATTTTACTGAGTAGATGTTATTTACAAAGTACAGAAAAGTTTCACATCCTAGGGTCTTCACCCATACACATCAATAAAATGCATTGATAAATTCCTTTTGTAAGTCAGAATAAGTACTTTGGTTTTATTTGCTGTGCATTATCCTGCACACTAAGTTCAGAAAACTTTCCATTATCTTAAAGCTCACACTGTAAAAGCAATTAAGCACAGTTAATGGTAATGTATGTGAGGTAAATTACTGCAAAATTTAAGATAAACATGAAAATACATTAGCTATTTCGGGTTTTAATATTGACAGAAGTCTTCCCAGACAACTAGTAAAAATCTACAGTACTATATTGGAAAGTAAATAGTATGTAGTAATTAAAGCTCATATAATTTACAGCCAGGAAAAATGCTTTATTAAATTGACATACTGATCATTGAATTACTAATACTGTCCAAGTAACAGTGTAGGTCACTCTGTTTTTGATATCACTTTGTATTAAACTCTGTAAGTTGAAACATAGTCAGACAACATTTCCAGTTTGAACTATTGTAGCTTCACAAAATTTGTTTATCAGTAAATACGTAGCTACATCCATAGTTGAATGATTAATTAAAAGTTCTAAGAGTAAATATATTCCCTTTTGTGTAGTATAGTATTAAAGTTCAGTTAAAAAACCGTTACATAGTGTTCCCATGCCTTACGTCACTATAATCTTTGGCTACAATGCACAGAATTCATGTTTGCTTAGAAAGTGTTGCAGACCATTTCCAAAAGTAAATTTGTCTTCTTTGAACAGATTCTGATTCAGTTAGACCTTAAAATTCAAAGAAAACACATAGAATTCTTAACTGTAATGAAACATAGAGGCAACATTTAATGTTAAGTTTCATCTCTTACCTCTGCTGGACGTATTTGAACTGCACTGTCCCTCATGTGGAATTTGGAGAAGAAGGCTGAAAGGCAAGTAGGAAGTGAAGTGTTAAGTGACGCCCAATTTACAGTGTGTGGCGTCTTTGGATTACGATTGCTTACATTAGTGCTAGGATACAATGTAGTCACATTGTAAAGGATTTCCACAGGGATTTTTCCGTGCAAAGAGGGATTAAAATAGCACTCGTGTGTTTCATTATCTCAAAACTAATCGGTCCGAGCACGGGGCTCACAACCCGAACCACACGCCACTGTTAAGCACTAATGAAGGACTGGGTCCCTTACTTCGATTGCACATAAATCATTAAGGTCAATCCAACACATTTATTTCAAATAACATAAATGAAGTTACATTTGAATCTGCCTGACATTAAACAGGGAAAAAAAAAATTCAATATCAGCTGATTTAGTGCGTGAAGCGCGAGTTAAGCCAATAACCAGGTAAACTAAACAATTCACCATAATTCAAAACAAAGAGACAAACCAAATTGAATCAATACACAGCACTGACAAATATCCAAAAAACCTTACAATACTGCTCAAAAGAATACACTGAAGTGGGGAGCAGTGATTCACCCGACGGAACGCTTCAAAATGAGTTCAATAACACATATGCGTGCCCCAGAAAACAGCAAGACATTAAATACACTTCATTTGACGATTAACAAATACTCATTAACATTACGCCACTCCTGTTTGAACTGCAGTGTCCCAAAGAAACAGGCGCTTATTCTGAAAGAACAATTTTTTATATGTTTAAATTACAGCATTAAGGAATTACAAATCTTTCCCCTTTCTAGGCGGAGGCTGAGCCAGAAACACAGAACCCACGAAAACACAGTTTTGCTGTGAAATCTTACAGGGCACCCGGAAGCAGTAACAGACAAGGGGTCGGCACCCACAAATAACACAGGCTAAGAGTCAGACTGGGAGCACATCCTACGAGAACTTGTTCACACTATGCTCACCACAAACTGTAGACATTCCGGCCGAACATCCGCCTGCGGTGGCTGCCAGAAGGACGAACAATTCAACAGGCCCACGCCGTGCTTCTCACACAGGCACCTCAATTTGTACAAACATCTAGGCCAACACCAACTCCGGACTCCCCTCTCACTGCGAGGCTTGGCACAGTTTATATGAAATGCCCTCCAGGCAACCAGTAACCGCCGCAGGAGTTTCACGATTAGCAAACAGCCCCAGCGTAACAGGCATCACACATGTGCTTACCCCCGAGCCACAACTCCGCCAGTCTCACCGGCCGCCCCAAACCGACTGCCTCCCGCCGTCCCGCGCGCCCCAGCCGAAAACGCAAAGACGCTCATGCCCGGGGACGCGCCAAAGATAACAAGCCGATCGCAGATGATTGACCAGCGATCTGGCTCACTAATTACAAATGATTCCGTAGAAATGTTTTTTTTTTCTTTTTCTTAATAAATTATTTCAACTCCACTTATTGATAAAAAGACGACAGTATTTTAAATTTAAAAGAGGGAAAATACTTCACTACGAAAGGCATGCTACTTTGATTAGTTAATTCTTGCCAAGAAAACAACAAAGATTATTTCATTATTGATTACGTAAAGTAGTGAGTAAAGGCTAAGTATAAACTGAGTTTCTATAACAGAGCGAACTGTAGCAGACGATGATGGAGCTGTTAGTATCAAAATAAGGGGCAGAGGTATCATACCGTTACATGTGTCATTACGGAGATAAGACGGTATGTATTTTGTTACAGTAGCGAAAATATGTATATGAAAATAAGCATTGGGCTTTACATATGTCTTAAGAATATTATGGAAAAAGACATATAGGGTAAAGATACCGACCGTTACAAGTACTACTGCCCCTAGCGGCGAGACAGCCAATCATAATGTTTGATTATTTCTCTATTTGATTAAGGAACAATTTTTATATTTGTGTTCATAATACCTGTAAATGATCAAGAAACGTGACTTACCGTGAAGTAAATGTAAAAACAGCCGAATCTCACTGGTGGAGCGACGTATGCTAGAACTTATTCTTGAAGAAAAACTTCCGAATACGCGTACAATTGCAGCTTACTCCACTGAGGGCAAGAGAACATAAACACATATTTTATGCACGAGAAACTTATATTTCTGTTGCTGTCTGTTCTTATTGGCATAGGCGCTTTCCTTGTCCCGTAACAGTTTTGTCTGGAGTCTAACGATTCGCACGTACTTGCACTTTACTCAACTTTTTAATGTGCGATTATTTTTGTAAATTTAATTACTTTTCCTTCTAAAGCGAAATGTGTTGAAGATTACTTGTATCTGTGGCTCAGATGTAGGAAGTACGATGAAACTGGTTTCTTCTGTGTTGGGAAACTGTTTTGTGCTTTTGACGTCTTATCATCACGTCTGCGTGGTTTTACCTTCGAGCATAATAGTGGTGGCTTATTTGGTAAGGGACTACATTCCAGACAAGTTTCCTATGTTCCACACTCACCGCTTTGATAGGGAGTTTAGTAAAGAAAACATCATGTTGTTTAGCAGATATATAAGCCTAAAATTCCACCCACCTCTCCTTCTGAAATTACGAAGATAATAAACTCTCTCAAGAATAAAAGCTCACATGGAATTGATGGCATTTCCAGCAGGATAATAAAAGCTTGTTCCCAAGAAATAAGTGGGATTCTTAGCCACATATGTAATAGCTCTCTGAAGCAAGGTATTGTTCCAGATAGACTGAAGTAGGCCATTGTTAAACCACTGCATAAAAAAGGGGATACGCCTGACGCCAACAACTACCGCCTAATCTCTCTTCTGACTGCCTTATCCAAAATTCTTGAAAAAGTAATGTGTTGTAGAGTAGCTTCACGCCTTTGTAAAAATAAAGTTTTAATAAAATGTCAGTTTGGTTTCCAGAAGGGTTTTCAACGGTAAATGCTGTATATACTTTCACTAATGAAATATTAAATGCTCTGAGTAACCGGAAGTCACCCGTTGGGGTTTGTTGGGATCTATCAAAGGCTTTTAATTGTGTAAATCACGGAATACTTCTAGATTAGCTCAAGTACTGTGGTATGAATGGAACAGTGCTCAGATGATTTAAATCATACCTAACTGGAAGAGTGCAGAAAGTTGAAATAAACAGTTCAAATAATATGCAAAAAACTGATGATTTCTCAAACTGGGGAACAATCAAGAATGGGGTGCCGCAAGGTTCGGTCTTGGGTCCTCTGCTGTTGTTAATATACGAGGTGATCAAAAAGTAAGTATAAATTGGAAAACTGAAGAAATCACGGAATAATGTAGATAGAGAGGTACAAATTGACTCACATGCTTGGAATGACATGGGGTTTTATTAGAACCAAAACAATATAAAAGTTCAAAAAATGTCCGACAGATGTCGCTTCATCTGATCAGAATAGCAATAATTAGCACAACAAAGTAAGACAAAGCAAAGATGATGTTCTTTACAGGAAATGCTCAATATGTCCACCATCATTCCTCAACAATAGCTGTAGTCGAGGAATAATGTTGTTAACAGCACTGTAAAGCATGTCCGGAGTTATGGTGAGGCATTGGCGTCTGATGTTGTCTTTCAGCATCCCTAGAGATGTCGGTCGATCACGATACACTTGCGACTTCAGGTAACCCCAAAGCCAATAATCGCACGGACTGAGGTCTGGGGACCTGGGAGGCCAAGCATGACGAAAGTGGTCGGTCCACAACACGTTACTCAACCAATCGTCATCTTCCGCCATCTTTTGAAACGCCCATCCCGCAAATGCTCTCCGATTCACTAAATCGCCAGGTAACAGTTCATGATGCCGATGGATTTTGTACGGATAGCATCGGAGGGTACGCCTTAGTGCCAACCAAACAGTATTGTATGGAATGCCGGTGCGACGTGCGACTGCACGAGCGCTGACTTCCCCGTGCATAGACGGACCCGCTACAGTCTCCATTTCTTCCTGAACTATCTCGGGAGCATTACGCTTTGTGCTCGGTCGGCCACTACGGGGTCTATCGTCCAAACAACCCGTGGCTTCGAACTTCGAAATCATTTTCGCCACAGCTGCATTTGTCAATGGACCTTTACCCGTTCGAATCCCCTTCCTATGGTGATAGGATCGTAACGCTGAACTAGCACATTCCCAATTCTGATAATACAGATTCACTAAAAGCGCCTTTTCAGGCAACGTCAACATGCTGCGACTGCTGGCGCATCTCTCTCATTACAGCTCCTTTTATACGCGATTGTCATGCGCAGTAACTGACGTTTTGCTGTCCAGCGCCATCTGTCTGACATTTTGTGAACTTTTTTTTTTCTAATAGAACCCCACGTCATTCCAAGTATGTGTGTCAATTTTTACCTCTCTGTCTACATTATTCCGTGGTTTATTAAGTTTTCAAATTTATACTGACTTTTTGATCACTCGGTATATTAATGACTTGCCATTCTATATTCAAGAAGATGCAAAGCTGGTACTTTTTGCCGATGATACAAGTATAGCTATCACACCCGACAGACAAGAATTAACTGGTGAAATTGAAAACGATGTTTTTCAGAAAATCATTTAGTGGTTCTCTGCAAATGGGCTCTCATTAAACTTTGACAAAACACAGTATATTCAGTTCCACACAGTAAGTGGAATGCATCATTAATAAATATAGACTTCGATCAGAAATCGGTAGCTAAGGTAGAATATTCAAAATTTCTTGGTGTATGCATTGATGAGGGGTTGAACAGGAAAAAAAACACTGAGGAGCTGCTGAAATGTTTGAGTTCAGCTATTTATGCTATTAGGGTCATTGCAAATTTTGGCGATATACATCTGAGTAAATTAGCTTACCACGCCTATTTTCATTCTCTGCTTTCGTATGGCATCATATTCTGGGGTAACTTATCATTGAGTAAAAGAGTGTTCATTACACAAAAGCGTGTAATCAGAATAATTACTGGAGCTCATCCAAGATCCTCCTGCAGACATTTATTTAAAGAGCTAGAAATCTTCACTGTAGCCTCACAATATATATATTCACTTATGAAATTTGTTATTAACAATCCGAACGAATTCAAAAGTAATAGCAGTGTACATGGCTACAACACTAGGAGAAAGGATGATCTTCACTACTCAAGGTTAAATCTAACTTTGGCTCAGAAGGGGTAAATTATGCTGCCACAAAAGTCTTTGGTCACTTATCTATTAGCATCAAAAGTCTGACAGACATCAATATAGCATTTAAAAGGAAATTAAAAGAATATCTTAATGGCAAGTCCTTCTACTCATTAGATGAATTTTTGAAGTGGGTAATTTCCCAACCTCCACAAAAAAAAAAAAAAAATTAAAAATATTGAGTGTCATGTAATATTTTGCCTAATGTAATATCTTGTATAGACACCTTTTATTAACCTGATACGTTCCACATCATTACGAAGTGTCGTATTCATGATCTATGGAACAAGTACTAATCTAATCTAATCTAAGAGAGTCGTAAATATACTGCCCTGTAATTTACCGTTCCATACCACCCAGGTTCCTTAGGAAACTAATGAAAGACAAATGTGGTGTAAGTTTTTAGTTATTCTCGATTTCCATGGCACTACGTAAGTTCCCTGTTGTAAGAAGTATGTTACATATCAATATCAGCGATACTACCTTCACTCATCCGTATCGTGTGTAAAGTTTATCTTTCTGCACGCTTGGAGCGCTGCTGTTGCAGTGCATAACAAAACTGAGAAAAGTGTTGTGACTGTATGTATTAGACTGTGATAGCCAGATGACTATTTTATCGGACGAATGTAGGCAACGAAAACTCCATTATGAGCATCTAAATATTCACATCAAAGATAGACCTACTTTCTGGCACGGTGTACCTGGTACAATACAGGATGCTATACAAGCTCTTTGGAGGAAGATCCAGCGTCTTTTGTCACCAGGAGCCCAGTGGCTACGTCCGTCTAGGGGAGAGCGAGAAGAGAGAGAGAGAGAGAGAGAGAGAGAGGAGGGAGGAGGAGGAGGACGAGGAAGAGAAGAGAAGCATGGACGGGCCGGACCCAGTTGACATTCTCGTGAAGGCTACGGGGCCTCGTAAAGTGGTCTTTGACACGAAGAGTCGCAAGTCACATGATGCTACCGCTCCGGCCACAAAGGTGAGTTTTCTTTTCGTCTTCGCCTACAGACATACTCCGCATGCCGCCATAGGATGCATGTGGAGGAGACCTTGAACTGTTAGCATCCCCCTTGCAGTTTCCCTGGCTTGTGGAGTGTGGAGAAATGATTGTCTATGCGCTTTCCTATAAGCCCTGATTCCCGTTATCTTGTCTTCGCTTTCCTTACGCGAGATATATGTTGGTAGCAGTAGAATCTTTCTTCAGTTTGTCGCAAATGTCATTTCTGAACACTCCACAGTATTTCGCCAAAAGAACGCCTTCTTTCCGCCGGGTGCCCCCATTTGAGTTCAAGCAGCTTTTCCGTTATACTCGCATGTTGTTCGAATCCACCAGTAACAAAAATAGCGGCACTCTTCTAAATTGTTTCGATATCTTCCTTCAATCGACTAGGTTGTGATCCCAAAAACTCGTGCGGCCCTCAAGAACTAACTGCACAAATACGGGACTTCCTCGTACACAACAGCATCAGGAAACAGTTGCAGACTGCTGCTCACCCTATCCGTCATTTCTTTCATTCGTATACATAACAAGAGCTTTACGGAAGCATTGCTAGTATTCTTTGATGCAGTTGGTGGAATGTTGCCGAACAGGATTAACTGAAGAATAGGAAGGTTAGTTATCGAATTAATACTGCTTCAACGGGAAAACAAACCACACTGATGCAGCGCAGGGACGTGTCATAAACTCGATTTGACTTACGCTAGATATATCTGAAATAGTGGGAAATACTTAAGGTTCAGAGATCTCTGTTATTAAATATAAAAATGTAACCGCAAGTACGGATTTTCCAAACTTTGCTAAGTATCCGAACGGAATGGATGTTGTCAACGGTAAGCAAGGACTTAGGTAGCGCCTCTTCAGTATAATATAACTAGATTTGAATCGTCGCAGTCACAGTGTCTCTTGGGAAAATATATCAACTAGAGGGGATTTGTTGGAATAAAAGTTTCTTAAAATCCATTTCTGCGAGTAAAATAAGAAGAAAGACATTTATAGTCATGTTTGTCGTTGGAGATACGTTCATGCGTTTGTCACATACTTTCTACGTTCTTTCGTAGTACGTTCCGATTGCGGAACTGGTGGCTAGGTTGGGTCTTATTACCACAGCTTAAATTGCTGACACTTAAAAGACCAGCAGTGTTATTTACAATTATGTTTTCCACATACCTTTAGATGCTCTTTGGGAGTAACATGCGTCATGAGTTCCCCGGTGATGGTCTGGTTGCGAATTGCAACACAGCTAAAATCTTAATGCACATTCCACTTCTTATCATGTTCTATACACTTATCTTTCATTATGCCGCCGCATATTTTGCTTCAGAAAATTCCATGATGTTAAGCGAACGCAATTGCCACATTGGTTCTGCTACCTTATGTAATCAGTCAACATAACCCATTGCCAAATGTTAACCTCTATTTCTTACATATTTCTCAAAAAGTTAGTTTTAGTGTACGGTATAGCAATTCCAACAAACGATATTTACCGTGGAAGACCGATATTGGAGATCTCAAGATACACACAGCCGCGTGTGGAGCACGTGAAGTTTCACATAGTCGCTTGGTGCATGTCCGAAATATTTGCTAAATATCCATATTTCTCTATTACACCAGCAAATGTCGGCATTAACCATGCATTGATGGAGAACGTTGAGTAAAAATATTTTTGTTAAATTTTTGAATTTTACTTTATTTTTAAAACATTTTATGATAAACGTTAAAATAGGAGAAAGCTGAATTAATAGCACATGTAAATAAAATGTTGAACTTAAAGGGAACAGTGCATTCTAAATGAGAAAAGAAAACATCTCCAATAATTAACGTACTTAATTATATAATTTACATAACACAACCTTATTTATTGCAACAACTTAAAACTGTAATGCTTTGAACTACACAAGAGTGCCATGCTTTTAGAACTGCATTTAGTAGCGAAAACTTATTTTTGCGATGACAGCCAGTATGGCCTTGCCCTCCATTTCTCGAACAGCGACAGCTGCTCCTCTCAGTGACATTTCTTGAGGAGAAATCTCATGTATGGAAAGTAAGTTTTCTTTAGAATTTACTAATTGATGCAGGTATAAAGTTGCTTGAAGTTACCTATTTGTTTGCTAATTTATAAAAGTCGGTGTCATCTGTTCCAGCAACAACCGCCAACACATTTCTGTCTTCTGGACAGCCACTATTGACATCAAGGGCTTGTATTCGTACGGTATCACCATTTTTACAGGAGAAAATCTTGTTTTTGAGCTTCATAGCATTTAGATTAGGGGTGTGTAATCCGCGAGCCGGATGCAATCGGAAACAAGGCTCAATGCAGCCCAAAAAGTGAGCATCTTTCACACGTTCGGTAAAAAATAAATAAATTAATTAATTTAAAAAAATTCCATAAAACAATTCCGTTTGTTTAAATTTACAATAAACTGAATATTTTCAATTTGAAACTCTCGTCACACGACGCTATTCTCTCATAAGTTCAGACCATTCTTAACATTGCCGCCCGTTCTATACTTGAATCCCCAGAGACTCGTTCTTATAACCGGCCAATTCGGCAGACGCGCTGGTCTGTTATCTTATGGCTGTTTCAATTGTAACGGCGCCGCTAGAGATTTAGAGACGTATAATGAAATCTGTTTACGGAAATACAAGGAAATTCTGTATTATTTCTGTACGGTTGTAATAAAGGACCTTTTTCAGCGGAGTTCTGATCATTAGAAGTCGGTACAAGCTTGAAATCTTTATGTGGATTGCAGTTACTGCCAATGTTTGGTACCTAACAGTACCTAACTCAGTTATATGAGGCTCAATTTGAGTTCATATCCATTGCTACAAATGAGAACCACATTTCAACATGATCGTCTTTATAATAGGCTGTAATGAAATCTTTTTGCTTTCGTGTGCATTTTCTACCATAGCAGATGATCGGAACAAATCAAAATGTATTAGCACTGCACGTGGTGGCAGGAGCTGCTTCCCTTGCCCTTAGTTACCCCACAATAGTCATCATGCTCATTTGTCTCATAGCCCACCCACAACAGAGAATGTTCTGTACAACACGGTTTTACTGCTGTGTCTGGTCGGAACAACTTGGCCCTTGGACAATTTTTATTTGGCTGGAGCCACAGTCAAGGCAATTTTTTGGAATGATACTGCCACCACTATTTTATTGTTACATGAGAATAAATATTAAGTATTACAAATGTGGACGTACGTAGTGTTATACCAAATGTTGAACTACTTTCCCTTTACTTACGAGGGAAGCTCCCCATCGCAATCCAATCAAATTTAGTGGTAGTATGGACCAGTGGGCAGCCCATCAAAAAAATGAACACAGATTAAGAACGAAAACAGCAAGAATGTGTACTGAACTGTGAAAAAGAAGCAAAACAGAAACAGCGGACGATCCAAGTCCAAGATGTGCGACATCGAGCGAATTTGAATAGACACGGCGTCGTGGTTATGTTGTCACAGTGTAGGAGTGCGAAGGGGAAATCTGGTGTTTCTCATTGACGTGTCTGTTCGCTGCATTCAGATCTGTGTCTGTGTCGTGCTGTAACGTCCGTTTTCCACAACGAGATGTAACGAAGGGACATCCAGATGTACGTACCTACTATTTGTTCAGCACATGTTACGACTCTTGCGTTCTGTTTTGGAAGTTTTGACTCTTAAATCCCTTTGTTGTAACATTTCTCACACTCGTTTATTTGTTGTTTTCATTTCTGTGAGAAATCTATGCGGCGTCACGCCTGTTGTCACTGTTCACCACATTTACTTGCGAAGTTAAGATATTCATAGCACATTACTCATGTTCCGTAACCAATCCATAGTATAAGAATTGCCAAGACTACAGAAGCAGAACAAACACGGCAATGACCGAATGGACAGTTCATAAATTTGTGAAAAAAATAGGTCACCAGGGGGATTTGAATGCGGGTCTCCCGCGCTGCACTCTAACAGCCGTGGCCACACAACAACGATGCCGAAGTTCTTGCATATCCCTCGACTTACACATCACGAGCTTAGACCGTTCACTGTTTCTGGTTTGCTTCTTTTCTCATAGTTCAGTAGTCCTCCTCCTTGTTTTCATGCTTGATCTGTGTTCAGTTTTTGGTGGGCTATCCCCTGGGCCATTTTAACACTAAACCTCAGGTGGGTGCGGTGGGCTTTTTCCTTGGTAGTAGCATTAGTTATCTTGCCCTCTCCATTCTTCCCTGTCACAACACCTGTTTACATCAGCTTACATCAGTGGCTTCTTACCTAATATGTTTTATGTGTGGTTTAGCACTTAATATGTTAAATTGTTGCAAATTTGGAGATAGCTGCACATACCTTTTATGGCTAGTAAAAGGTGTCTTCAGAAAGTGACTTTCTTCTCCAATACCTTTATAAACACTTCATTATTCCATATATTTATCACGGTCACTTAAAATGTTTCGAATATGTAATTGTGTTTCAATTTTTTTTTATAAATACTCGATTATCCCTCATCCCTCCACCCCTCCCCCCTTTATGTGCTTTCTCAAACTATATAACCGCTTCTCCACCTACCACGTCTATTATTCCAATCCGCCCTTCCTATCACAAATCTTTGAATTATTATATAGATACAACCTCTGATTTTATAGATACAATACAACATCCAAAGAAATTACTCCATCACACAGCTTGTCTCAGATGTTACCAGTTTAAAGAATAACCTACTGATTTAACACCGATCTTTTAGATGTTATTTTTAGAATAACCGAACATCTCTTCTTTTACACTTAAAAAATAATTTATATTGTACATTTATTTTCGTTTGCGTTGTACATTTATTTTCTTATGGAATTTTACCATTTTCTTATTCGCTTCTAAATTGTGGTGTACATGTTAACGAAGCACATACTCAAGCAGCTTTATAATACACTTTATAGATAGGGGTACATATATTTTATTAGTACACCAATAAATTTTATAATATTGACTCTGCAGAAGTTTTATTTCTATACGTCAGATAGAATGGATCTCAGTCGGAGAATCTCATGAATTTTGGTTTCCTCCTCCCACCCCTTTGGAGACACTTCTTCAGACTACCCCCTTCCCAACAATTTCCCCCACCCCCCCTTCCTTGCCACTCACACCATTGCCACCCCTATCAGGTTTGCATAATGTCTCATGTTCTGTTGGCTCCACAACTGCATCCATGTTTCTTCCCCCTCTCCAATATTTCGTCACTATTGCATTGTGATTTTCTTGGTAGACTGTGCTGGCGTGAGAGACTTTCGGGAGTATATGCATACTGCTACTGCAGTTTGTAACTATACATATTACTACTCGCCTGTATAGTGCAACTCGTTTTGTATAATTAACTGTATTACAAGATAGAAATTTCATATGTAACTCTTCAGGCTTTCCCGGCGAGATCTTGACGTGTGGAATAATCGGGTCTACTGCCGGGTGTTTGTGTCGCTCTGGCACAATATTTCGGCTACGTAACTCGTTGCCTTCTTCAGGTGCTACCTGAGACTGTCTCAGGTAGCACCTGAAGAAGGAAACGAGTTACGTAGCCGAAATATTACGCCAGAGCGACACAAACATCCGGCAGTAGACCCGACTATTCCACATGTCTAGAAATTCCATGTTTTTTTACAAATGTATTACTATAGGGCACTTCACGATATTTACATGTGAACTTTAATAGTGAACCTCCATGTCATGTACTGTAAACACTGTTATGTTTCTGCGTAAGCAAAGATAACATAATTATCAAGTAAAGTAAATAGTTGAGCTACCTTGTTCCCTAATGCATCACAGAGTGCATTGTGCTGACTGGAATGTCTCTCAGGCAATCATTGGAAGATCGTTTCATCTATCTGTCTATGTCAACTGTTCACACACAACAGTGTGGGGCATACCTGTTTATTGGTTAGCAGTTTCATATACCACTTGTGCTATAGAATCCAGAAATGAAATTCTGCGATATATTTAGGCGTTTTGGAGAGGTTCTCACTATCACTAATGACACATATGGCCTATTGGACCATATATGTTTTTCCGACAAGTTCTTGTTTCATACTAGTCTGATGTCTTTTGACATATAAATAAGGTAAAGAATCGTATTTATACGCCATTTTTATAGCTGCCATGTTCTTGTTTTTTTGAATTATTCTTCTATTATTTATTCCAGTTTTTTATAGTTGAAAATGGTCTAAGGCCGAAAGCTCAATCGTATAGCAATAACATAAAAATTATTACAGTCAAATGGCAGCAGTATCATTCAAGGAAACTTAGACCCTGTTTCTGGTCGGTATTCGTCTATAAATGTCGCAGTCATGGCCTTGGAACCACCATCAACCTGTGCGAACTAACAGTAGGTAACACTACATTAATACCAGCGTGTTTGATACCGTGACTGAAGATGGGAGACCACTTTGCCAAAATATTTTCAGATGGAATGCACAGAGTTGCAGTCTGACATGCAACTGAAGGGGCTTTTACATACCACACCTGCCCAGAGATACATAACCATACTGTACAGTCAGGCGTTATATACGTCATCTTTGTTTGGAAGCACGCACGTTTGTGAGCAGCTATTTTCAGAGTAGAGCACACAAAGAGTAAAAATAGAATCAAAATCTCATACAACAGCTTGAGAGGTTGAGGACACCCTGAAAATTGCAACCCCATCGATTGAACCTTATATTGATACACCAGTTTCCCAAATCGAAGGTCAAATGTCATACTAATTCTATGATTTGTATGTCAAATATACTCGTATGCCTCCGAGCATCCCTCCTCGTCATTTTTTTTTTTTTGTTATGGTAAAGCAAGTAATGTGTTGTCCAAAACTACTTTTTTTCATAGCGGCCCAAGTAAGCTAAAATGTTGGACACCGCTGTTTTGGATACTTGCAGTAGATGGTTCTCTTCTGTGACAAATCTTTTTATTGACATAAGCTCGTGTTGATCAGACGAGTCAAGTCGCAGTCGCCTCTAATATTTTCGACTCTAGTATGGTTTTCGGTATGGCCACTGTCGAAATTTACTTCAAAAATATTAACAGTTTCTTAGAAATGTTGTTCAGTTTAAATATTTTAATTTTACTTGTCAGACAAAGGTGACGATGCTATTTTTGGTTCAACGCCAAATACGGCTTCATAAGGACTTTGGTGCATTCCTTTTTGGTGTGTAGTGTTGTTGGCAAACTGAAAAAATTGCAAATCATCTGACGATGTATTTGTAACGTTGCCGTTTATCCATGCTATTAACATATTTCGTTTATCCTGACTGGCCCTTTCAACTGAAAATTATGTTTGACCATAACGAGGCTTTCTATGACACATCTTAACAGCCGACCGGAGTAGCCGTGCGTTCTAGGCGCTACAGTCTGGAACCGAGCGACTGCTACGTTCGTAGGTTCGAATCCTGCCTCGGGCATGGATGTGTGTGATGTCCTTAGGTTAGTTAGGTTTAATTAGTTCTAAGTTCTAGGCGCCTGATGACCTCAGAAGTTAAGTCGCATATTGCTCAGAGCCACTTGAACCATCTTAACATCTTTCCATAAAGCTCATTGTTCGGGTATGACTTGATTACAAAATTCCCAACCATTATCTCATTGCAGAATGGCTGGAGTACCAAAACTTAAAAACATTTTATCAGGATTGATATACTATTTCTTCAGCTGTCTTAGTTTTCGAATGACGTAACTGGACAAATTTCGTTAAATAGTCTTGATACACCGTTATGGACTTACATTTGCCATCCCTGTGTAACTACATGTATATCAGATCGATTTGAGATCTCGAGTTTAACTCAGAACTGACCATTGGTTTCACAACAGCACCTTCTTTTAGGCGCACGTGTGTCTTTTGAAATTGTTTACATAATTTTGAATACAACATTACAAGTTCATATGCAATATTTTGTATTTAGCTTACAATTATTTAAGCACACGTGTTATTCTTCCATGGCTTGTTGTCGTGTGAGTTTCAGATAGAATAATGAACAATTCATCAATGGGAACATAATAGTGTATTTTCGTTTCTACTGGTTTTGTTGGTACAGTTAACTTGAATCAGTACTTACTGAGACTTCTGATACTACACCAGGTCACGACCGCATCCGGTACTCCATTCTTCGTCATCTGCCAGTGACGTCAAAGGAAATCCTCCTCGAATGTTTTAATCTCATATTGCAGACAGGAGTGTTCCCCACCTTGTGGAGGGAGGAAATTCTCATCCCTTTCCTCAAACCAAGAAAGGACCGCACATGTCCCAGTAGTCATCGGAATATCGCCTTGACGAGCTGTGTCGGCAAGACCCTAGAACGAATGGTTAACCGTCGTCTGGTCTGGCTGTTAGAAACCAGACAGCTACTTAGCCGCTCTCAGTGTGGATTCCGATAATTTCGGTCCACGGTCGACAACCTGACCCTCCTAGAGGCAGCTATTCAGCAGGCTTTCCTCCGTCAGCGTTACTGTATTGGTATCTTCTTTGATATCAGAAAGGCATATGATACTACTTGGAGACACTGTATCCTTGCACAACTGCATCAATGGGGCTTTCGTGGCCGCCTCCCCATTTTCATTCGGTCTTTCCTTTCTCAGCGGTTTTTTCGGACCCGAGTTGCTAACACACTGTCTGATCGCTTTGAGCAAGAGAACGGTGTCCCCCAGGGCAGTGTTTTAAGCGTTACCCTCTTTGCCATAGCCATCAACAGTATAACGTCTACAGAGAGGAGTCCAGTACAGTGCTCCTTGTTTGTGGACGACTTGGCTGTTTTCTGTACCTCCTCCAGTGTTGCCACCGTGAGCCGTCAGTTGCAGCTAACAGTGCGGCGGTTAGAGGAGTGGGCTGCAAAGACGTGTTTTCGGTTTTCTGCCGATAAGTGTGCTTGTGTTCATTTTAATCGTTCACGTCGTCTTTTTACTTTGCCTGCCTTGCATATGGGGGATACCGTCACACATTTTAGAGACACAGTGCGGTTTCTGGGCCTAATTTTTGACTCCAGGTTGTCATGGCTGCCACACCTACGCGACTTGAAAGCCAGAACCCTCAAGGCACTGAACATCCTCAAATGCCTCAGCCACAGGTCTTGGGGCGCGGACAGGGCGCGTCTCCTTCAGTGTTATCGGGCTTTTGAGCGTTCACGGCTGGACTACGGGTGTACAGTGTATGGGTCAGCGAGGTCGTCTTATTTGCAGATCCTTGACGCTGTCCACCATGCTGGGATTCGACTGGCCACGGGTGCTTATCGGACCAGTCCCATACCCAGCCTCTTTGCTGTGGCTTGGGAACCGCCACTTACCATCCGGCGGCAGCTCCTGCTGGTGCGCCAGGCTTGTAAGTTTCTTGCAGCTCCCACCTCGCCTGCTCACCATCTTGTTGCTCATCCACCTCTCGACCGCCTTTTTTCCCACCGTCCCCGGGCTACGTTGCCGTTTGGGATCCGTGTGCAACATGTGCTAGAGTCCCTCGGTGTGGAGTCTGTACAACCCCAAATTCTGGGTTTTAACCGCCTGCCACCATGGTTACTGAAGAGGCCCGAAGTGATATTAGATTTTAATACAGTTTTTCTGCCATTTTATCCGAGCACCACGACTATGTAGCTGTTTTTACGGATGGGTCGAAACAAGGGGATTCCGTTGGTTGCTCTGTTGTTTTTCCGGATCGTCTCCTCAAGGTCCGACTGCCTCAGACTTTTACTGTCTTTGATGCAGAATTGTCTGCGATCTTGCGGGCACTGGAGCAGATGAGACATTATTCCTGTCCTAAATTGCTTGTCTGTTCCGATTCACTAAGTGCCCTTCACTCTTTCCTACTTTTGTATCCAGCAGATAAAATAGTCCAGACCATCCAGGAAGCCCTCCTCCTCCTACAGCGATAGGGGAAGGTAGTGGCTTTCTGCTGGGTTCCGGGGCATGTCGGCATTGCTGGGAATGAAAGGGCAGATCTCGCAGCCAAGGAGGCGTGTCTCGATCCACAAGTATCTCAGTGTGCTATACTCCTGCACGCACTCACCTCGCTGTTGAGCTCACGAGTCATGCGTCGGTGGGAGGATGAATGGCTGGAAGTGACTGACAATAAGCTCCGTATAGTGAAGCCCACAACGCGTGTGTGGCGTACTTCCTTTCAACCCCGTCGATGGGACGAGGTTCTCCTCACTCGGCTTCGGATAGGCCACAACCCTATGACGCATGGCTTCCTGCTCCGGAGGGAGGACCCTCCAATGTGTGGTGCTTGTGGCGTCCAGGTCACTATGCGCCCCGTTTTACTGGACTGCGTTTTATTTCCTGACCAACGGGCCGTGGCTGACTTGCCAGCGGACCTGCCATCTCTTTTAGGCAACACTCGGACGAATGTGGTTAAAGTTTTAAAGTTCTGTGCCATGTCAAATGTTTTTACAAAGATTTTAGGGAGAGGATCTTAATTTGCTCACTGTGTGACATGCTCGCCCATATTTTATGTAAGTGGCCATCCAATGACAATTTACTGTGGCATTCTTGTTGCTACATTTTCCCTTTCCTTACGTTCTGCTTTCTTATGTCGCATTTTCCTTCTTTTCCTGCTTTCTTTGCGTGTGTGTTTCAGTTGTATTAGGTCTGTCCACATTTGTTCCCTTTAATGTGTGTCAGGGCGCTGATGAACTCGACGTTGAGCGCTACACACACACACACACCACACGGCGAGATTTACCACCGCTTGCCTTCGTGCTTTCCAAACCCTACCTTGGCCTGCAAGGATGGCGGATCTCTCCCCAGTAGAGAGAGTGGGGCTTCTGGCGATCTAACGCTCCATTTGGACGGAATGTGACACGACTCCCTTAGGAGGACATCCAGTATCTCCATTAATCAAGCCGAATAGCTGTTAACATGAGTGTCACAGGTGGACCAACGCGTTATTGGCTAGTAATAATTTGTTTGTCTACAAATCACGTCTGCCGATTTCCGTTCCATTCCGAGAATTCCTTCGTGGTGCTTCGTTTTTTTTTCTTTTTTTTTCTTACGGCACATGTTTCAAGTGTCACTGTGACTGAACACTGTTGCAATTTAAGGAAACGAAAAAACTGTGTGCAGCTAACTTTAAAACGACACGACTCCTTAACGGTGACCAATGACACGCTGCGTGCCACAGTAATATAAACATGACGACAATTCGCACCCTCAGGAAATGAATCTTTATTGATAATCCGTCTATCCATTCAACATTTTTCCCCGAAGTGTTTGCCGCGCGGGATTAGCAGAGCGGGGCCGGCTCGGTAGCTCAGCTTGTTCGGTCAGAGGGCTGCGTGCTCTCTGTAATAAAAAAAACTGAGTCAAGGAACCAACGATCGACTTTAACGGATGTCTTGTGACGTCCGCCCAGACCAAACGCAACGAACTCTATCGAACAAAAAGAAAGAAAGAAAAAAAAAGCGGTCTAAGGCGCTGCAGTCATGGACTGTGCGGCTGGTCCCGGCGGAGGTTCGAGTCCTCCCTCGGGCATGGATATTTGTGTTTGTCCTTAGGTTAATTTAGGTCAAGTAGTGTGTAAGCTTAGGGCCTGATGACCTTAGCAGTTAGATCCCATAAGATTTCACACACATTTGAACATTTTTTTCCCCGAAGTGTTTCAAGCTTCGATGTTATTCCAGCTTCATTTTCTTTCTTTCCCAGTCTTTAAAATTGTATTTTTGTTTATGTTCAGAGTTGCAGCAGTTCTATCGTTTATATTTTTGATGGAAAGCAGCGAGCCGCCATTAAGTTTTTCAGTCTCAAAGCAAGCACGTAGCGCGCAAACCGTTTATCTCAACAGACCTCGTACGGCAATACACTGGCCAAGAGAACGACTTGGAACTTTTCCACTCATGGGTTTCGATGAACTGCTTTTAACATTGTTCAGTATCACAAAATGAATGACAGTAACAACAAATAACGCCCGCAACAGAAGAAACGACAACAAACAAAATTACGTGGTGCAACGATCATACAAGACAGCAAGCTACCTGAATCTCCAACACAGCGCAAGCGGGAAGTGTTGTCGTCGTGTCGTGAAAGTTTGGCAGAAGCGTGTGGTTGCTGCGGCTCCAAGCATCGTGGGTTTGGCGGAGTGTGGTCCGGGCCTCCCGCGTGAGCTCGCCCTACTACTTCCGTTGTAGCCTTCAGTCCAAAAATGTTTTTCCACAAATTTAATACTCACAACAGATACATTTAACAGAGACCTATGTCATCAAAAATATATTCTCCTTCAGTATTTACAACAGTCCGCCAATGCTAGGGTAACTTTTAGACTCCGTGGCTGTAAAAATCACGTTGTTTTGAGGTGAATAATTCATCGAGCTATGTTCGGAGCGTATCCGGAAAGGATGTTTCTTGAAGGCTGTTCGACACAGAGCGGAAAAGATAGAAATCAGAGGGCGGAAGATCAGGTGAATAAGGTGCGTGCGGAATGACTTCCTATCGCAACTCGTACATAGTGTAGCAGAGTACTGATGGGTTTTATCGTGGAGTAGCATCACGTAACGCAGACTTCATGGTCGTTTCTCTTTGACTGCTTCTGCAAGACGTCTCAGTTGTTGATAACAAATGTCAGTAGTGCTGGCTACACCGAGCGAGGTGGCGCAGTGGTTAGCACTCTGGACTCGCATTCGGGAGGATGACGGTTCAATCCTGATTCAGGTATTCCGTGATTTCCCTAAATCGCTCCAGGCAAATGCCTGGATGGTTCCTCTGAAAGGGCACAGCCGACTTCCTTCCCCATCGTTCCCTAATCTGATGACCGATGATCTCCCTGTTTAGTCTCTTCCCCCAAACAACCCAACCCAACCCCAGTGTTGGGTACACCCCAGGGAAGCATGTCTTAGTACACTATACCGTCACTATTCCACCAGATGCATAACATTATCTTTTTTGGATGCGTTCAGCTCTTTATAAAAGGAGTTGTTGCTTTATTTGGACTCACCCATTCCTTTCATTACCTTGTTTTGGCATAAAGACACTATTTCTCGTCAACAGTAACCATAAAGGATGGGAATGGTCGGTGTTGTTCGCGAGCCACTTATTGACGAGAAGCAGAGACGCTTATATGACCACTCGCTGACTTTTGTGATTTTGGCTTAGAGCATGCGGTACCCATATGGCCGATTTTTGAACCTCCCCCCCCCCCCCCCTCTAATCGCAAGCAAATCTGGCAAGACGATGGAACGATCACAGTTCATCACATCTGCCAGTTCTAGAGAATACTACGTGCATCATTGTGGATTAATGCGTTTAAAAAGTCTGCATTGAATACCGAAGGTCTTCCTGAAAGTGGCGAGTCACTAACATCCTCTGTAAAGCGACATAGCCATTTTCTACCCCTGCTTTGTCCAATGGGTTTATCGCCATACACGGAGAAAATTTTTCTGGCTGCCCCTGCTGCTGCCACCCATCTAATGAACTCAAACGGAAGAATATGTCAGCAATGTTTCGAGTTCTCCACTTGACACTCCATTTTCTAGCGGCCAGAGCTTCTCTCTCTATCTTCAAATGATAACATGTAAACTGTCTACAACAGTGTACTATAAATAAAAAATGACAATCGTTGAATATATCCGTAGCAACCGGAATATCAATATGCACAAAAAAATGGCAACCTAGAAAGAAATGTCCTGTGGCGAAGGCCTCCCGTCGGGTAGACCGGTCGCATGCTGCAAGTCTTTTTAGTTGGCTGTACTTCGGCGACTTGCGCGTCGATGGGGATGATATGATGCTGAAGAAAACACAACACCGAGTCCTTGAGAGGAGAAAATCTCCGATCCAGGCGGGAATCGTACCCGGGCTCCTTTGGACAGCATTCTGCCGCGCTGACCACTTATATATACTTTCGTTTGGTCTGGGCAGACGTCACATGACATCCGTTGAAGTTGATCGTTGATTCTTTTACTCTGTTTTTTTATTACAGTGGACAATCGGCCCTCTGACCGAACACGCTGAGCTACCGTGCCGCGATCCACTCAGCTATCGAGGCGGACTGTTTGACAACCTGAGCATATGAAACACTTTTTTTTTTCAGTCTGCAGTTCTACCATTCCCTGGAACGGGAAAAGTACTTGTCCTTGCGACAAAAGTGCGTAGGAACTTTTTTGTTGGAAATTTAATATAGTTTGTCGGGTCCAGCTAAACTGGTGTCTGTTCGACCTTTGCTTAACGTGATTCAGAAGAATAAAGACCTTCAGTTCAGCAACAATAACTTTATTGCGAGGGCGTATCTGACGACGCCCGGCATGCATGGACTGATCGGAGTTACAAAATTTGCTTCCGGCCTCTACAGAAGGATCCTAAATACTGGGAAAACTTCCGTAGTTATTGGAGAGAAAACAGTACTCGTCCACACAAGCCAGGAGGCACGGAACTATCAATTAACTAAAAAAAAAACAAGGAATAATAATAATAAACAGAACGTATATAAAAGCTAGAAAAGACAGCACCTCTAGAGGTTGGGTGCGGAACTACACAGACGTCGTGTACAGTAATTACGGCCGCACAGCCCTGCACTGACACACGCGCACACACCACACATACACACACCGGCGAGCTTGAATTAGCACGCGGCAGCGTCGCTACAAGTTTAATTTTCTAATGAACACACGTTCACTAGAAGCTGCGGTTTTCGAGTTATCACAGAAAAACATCCAACCCCACCGCTCACCGCCACCGATCAGAAGCTTTAGTACGTTTTCTATGGCACACCGTCTTACCACTGTACAAAAATTTGTCACTTCGCGAATTTTTCCCTATTTCTCCTTCGTTGACTGGACTACAGGTGAGGTTGTGTCTATGATTAGTGTAGACACGTACTTTGCACATTTGTTCACCATCGGTGCAGCAAGCTCGGCGCGCAGTATTAACGTAAGCAATCGATCCCATTGCGGTGACAAGTCTCAGTCCAACGTAAATAAAAAAAAAGAATTTAACTAGGCAGTATTAATTAACTAACAGAAACTAACTTTTGCGACTTTGACGCTTTCCGCTTTTTGGTTTCCAGATTCAAGATCTAGTATATCTAGTTTCAACCGAGATTTTGTTCCAAGAGGTTGATACGTGTACCTTTTTCTACGTTTCCGAAAACTTTCTATTGTCGTCGAGGCATCGCCCTTTGCAACCAAATACGCGCAGCCTGAAGTGCCATTTGTGGAGACTTTTAGGCGGACGTCGGTTAGACACAGTGCCCGCAAGTGCAGCTGGATCCCAGCGCCTCCCATCCCCTTTTGTTGCGTGCAGCAGCGGGACGAGGAGGGCGCCATCTGGGACGAGAACCTGCTGGTGGGGCTGATGGGCGACGAGAACACGTGCGTGGGCTTCCTGCTGGCCGGCATCGGCCAGCGCTCGCCCGACGGCGACAGCAACGTCATCGTGGTGCACGGACACACCAGCGAGCTCGAGATAGAGGAGGAATTCCAGCGGCTGCTCGCCAGGGAGGACATCGCCATCCTGCTCATCACCGACCAGGTCTGTAGTGCGCCTCCCATCCCACGTTCGAGTCCAGCGACTCTGTAGCACTGAGCAGGTTACACGCGTATCACTAAACCGCCACACCCGATCCCTTAAGGAGTCGAACTCTCATATATAAAAGAGCTTCAGACGTTTTATTTGCGTACAAATGGGCAACGTTTAAATATTTTCACAATCTGCGACATCGTCATTCCATAGGGAGCATTGAGAGTTGTATGTGTAATCTTCACAGAGTGGAAAAGGGCTGTGCTCTTAATTTGTTAGAGGAGCTTGAAATTTATAAAGCAAAAAATAGAGAACCAACTAAACTGCTTAATTGGTAAAACGACTTTGTGCCCACTGCCTACTTTGCTTTATTTGACATTGTTTTTCTCTAATCATGTTTTTTTCTTTATTGTATTTCAATTTCCCATCGGGGCGGGCTGGCAGCAGCATATGCGCTGCTCTTCAGCCGAAAGACATAGAACAAACAATAGAAGACAGTTAAAAATATACAAAGGAGAGAATATGGTGAACATAGATATAAAAAAGGGGGAACATCATGGAAGGTTCAAATGGGTCAAATGGCTCTGAGCACTATGGGACTCAACATCTTAGGTCATAAGTCCCCTAGAACTACCTAAACCTAACTAACCTAAGGACATCACACACACCCATGCCCGAGGAAGGATTCGAACCTGCGACCGTAGCGGTCCCGCGGTTCCGGACTGCAGCGCCAGAACCGCACGGCCACCGCGGCCGGCCATCATGGAAGGCAGGGAGTATTGACTGCATCACATATTTACTTCGTTTACATACATTTTAGGCATGACTATAGTATGTTCTTGTTCCTTCTCTATTCATTTCATAGACTACATTAATCAGATAATGTGGATCATTCACTGTTACGGAATTTGATCATTCTTTTCTTGCAACGGAGTACCGCAGGGTACGAGGGGCCCTCTGCCGGTCACGTTCCTCCAACCACTTCCCGCCTGTGCGGGATTCTGGCGTTAGCGCTAACAGAGGGCGCTGATTATGTGCAGCAATGTCTTTTCTTTCATTTGTTGCTCCTTTAGCAATTTGTTTTATGGTTGTTTAATATTAACCGGTACACTATCAACGGTGTTTAATATTTATGTAATTATCTAGAATATTGGCACTAGAGCACATGTCAACTACCGTTTCTTAACTCTTCCTCTTTTTAACAATATTACTTTCGTCGTGTTCTTTTTTTTATTGCTTTTCATTACTGTGATGTCTTTTGTAAGTTATAAGCTTATTACGGACTTCAACTATTGTATCCCCCATCATTTTCGCTGTTTCAATTAATTATTCAAAACTAGTGTATGTCGACATTAGCGACATACGGTGAATTTACAACACAAACACCTTGTGGCTACTGTACGGCAGCTTGTTTTAAAAAGTAGTACTACTGTCAACATGACTCGTGCATGTGATGTTATTTATATGTATTTGACGATGCTGGTGCTGATTCCGCATTTAACATTTGACGATGCCACTATGGCTGCAGTACATTAGGACTTTGTTTTTATGAAACAGGTATGCCTCTTCATATTTAAAGCCCACACATGTAAATTATGTCAGTACTACTTTTCATTATGGTCTATGTATTGTTCTTAAGCTGTATACAGTTTGCGAGTGTATTTATGTTTTTGCCATTTTTGCTACAGATCTGATGATGGTCATTAAAGACAGAAACCGGTAATCTGTTAACAAAAAGTTTGTGACCATAGACGTAAATTAAAGGAAACTTATTGTTTAAATATTTGACGTTAAGCATGTAACCGATAAAAATGTTAGACAAAAGTTTAGAAATTATGTTTAAAGTCTGTTCGAACTCGCTAACTGCTTTCATCATCCCCATCCGGGGTGGTCGAGCGGTTCTAGGCGCTACAATCTGGAACTGCGCGACCGCTACGGTCGCAGGTTCGAATCCTGCCTCGGGCATGGTTGTGTGTGATGTCCTTAGGTTAGTTAGGTTTAAGTAGTTCTAAGTTCTAGGGGACTGATGACCTCAGAAGTTAAGTCCCATAGTGCTCAGAGCCTTTCATCATCAAACGCTGGGGACGAGTATACCCTGGGTCATTTGCTCTGATTTAAATAAAAAGTAGTTTTTAGCAATGCAGCCTCCTGAACTACACGATATAGTCACATTAATGTGACCACCGACCATGTTCGATGTCAACGTACAGTAACCACTCAAGAAGGTAAATGGAAGCACCACCGGGGGAAGGGGGGGGGGGGGGGGTAGGGGTATAAAGCATGTCAGAGGATACGGAAAACTGTGCAGCTGTTATCGTAGTGTGTAAATGAAGCGAACTAGCTAACATCCACGTGGATGGCAAAATGGCGCTATCCAAAACCAGCGCCCAGGTAACTGTGATGTATCGCAGGCCATAGATGACAGGAGTGAATGACGCCTGTGGAGATGCGTACGAGCGGACAGACGTGCACATGTTAAGCAAAAGTCCGCCCAGATGAACCATGGGGATACCGACAGTGTCTCATCAACAACGGCAGCTATTACTGTGTATGGGCCTCCGCAGCAGGCACTTTGTTCATGCACACGAGCTCACTGCTGTTCTCCGGCGATGGAGGCTGGAATTTGCACGCCAGTACTGCAACTGGACATTCGATGACTGGCAACAGGTGACCTTTTCAGATGAATTACGTTTTATGCTCTATCACACAGATGGCTTTTGGTGTGTACGACCCTTACAACAATCGTTGGAAGGTCCAGGCCGAAGAAGAGAGCGTTATGGTATGGGGAATGTTTTCGTAGCATTTCCCTGGTGATCTCATCATTCTGGAACACACAATGGGTCAGCGTAAGAATTGCTCTACTCTTGAGACTCATATCGACTTCTACATGCAGTCTGTTTTTTCTTCGGCTACACGACACCTACCGGCAGGACAATAGAACGTGTCACATAGCTCGCAGTGTTCGGGCGTGGTTGGAAGAGCAGCAGGATGAGTTTATGTTACTACCTTGACCAACAAATTCCCTGCATTAAAACCCAATCGAGAATCAGTGGGACCGCCACAGACCGGACAGTACGCTCCACGGATTCTCAACTGATAAATCCTACGCAATTGGCAACGGTACTACAGTTGGCATGGCTCTGCATCCCTATCGGTCCTTCCAGAACCTCGATGACTCTCTTCCTGGACGTCTGCGCTGAAAAAAGTGATTTTTCGTGCTTTAGACAGGTGGTAACATTAATGTGACTGGCCCGTATGTGTGTCGTACAATGATATACACTATGTGATTAAAAGCATCTGGACACCTGGCTGAAAATGACTTAGAAGTTCGTGGCCCACTCCATTGGTAATGCTGGAATTCAATGTGGTTTTGGTCCTTATGACAGCTTCCACTTTCGCAGGCATACGTTCAGTCAGGTGCTGGAAGGTTTCTTGGGAAATGGCAGCCTATTCTTCACGAAGTGCTGCATTGAGGAGAGGTATTGATGTCGGTCGGTGAGGCCTGGCACGAAGTCGGCATTCCGAAACATCCCAAAGGTGTTCTGTAGGATTCAGGTCAGTACTCCGTGCTGGCCAGTCCATTACAGGGATGTTATAGTCGTGTAACCACTCCTCCACAGGCCGTGCGTTGTGAACAGGTGCTCGATCGTGCTGAACGATGCAACCGCCATCCCCGAATTGCTCTTCAACAGTGGGAAGCAAGAAGGTGTTCAAAACATCGATGTAGGCCTGTGCCACCCATAACAACAAGGGGTGAAAGGCCTCTCCATGAAAACCAGGACTACACCACCGCCTCCGAATTTTACTGTTGGCACTACACACTCTGGCAGATAACGTTCACCGGGTATTCACCATACCCACACCCTGCCATCGGATCGCCACACTGTGTACGGTGATTCGTCACTCTACACATCGTTTTTCCACTGTGCAATCGTCCAATGTTTATGCTCCTTACACCAAGCGAGGCGCTGTACACCCTTTACCGGCGTGGTGTGTGGCTTATCAGCAGCCGCTCGACCGTGAAATCGAAGTTTTCTCACCTCCTGTCCAACTTTCATAGTACTTTCAGTGAATTCTGAAGCAGTTTGGAATTCCTGTGTGATGGTCTGGATAGATGTCTGCGTGTTACACATTACGATCTTCTTCAACAGTTGGCAGTCTCTGTCAGTCAACAGACGATGTCGGCCTGTACGCTTTTGTACTGTACATGTCACTTCAGGTTTCCACTTCCTTATCACTTCGAAACAGTGGACCTACGGATGTTTAGGAGCGTGGAAATCTAGCGTACAGACGTATGACACAAGTGACACTCCATCATCTGACCACGTTCGAAGTCCGTAAGTTCGGCGGAGCGCCCCATTCTGCTCTCTCACGATGTCTAATGACTACTGAGCTCGCTGATATGGAGTACCTGGCAGTAGGTGGCAGCACATCGCACCTAATATGAAAAAGTATGTTTTTGGGGTTTTCCGGTTACTTTAGATCACATAGTGTAATTCTGCAGGTACATTGAGAGGTATGCGTGTATATTGTGTGCAAAATGTGTTACGAGCTCAATAGATGGCCGTTGCTGAAATTTTACTGCATGAACAGCGAAATTGTTGTAAGCGGTAAAGGTTTCTCGTTTCATCATTTTGGTGGAGTCGGGGCAAGGTGTGAGCGAGAAAAAGTTTAATAAAGGTTTGAAATTAAGTGTAATTTCGCTGGAAGTCGCTGAGTGCTCTCGCACTCAAATACCGGATGATTACAGTCTGCGTAATTTGCGCGCCGTGAGTTACACTGCCTCAAGTAATGTGCGCAGTTTTTAACTCTAATGCCTCTCACGTTGTGTTAAAGTCTTAACATAAAACTATAGTTTTTAATAACTAGATTGTGTCTGTATTTTAAGTTTTTGAATTCGGACAGCAATTGTAGGAAATACTGAAAGTAAAAAATTTTGTTGCAACTGGAAACCGGCCGATGGGCAAAATACAACTGGGACTGTGTTCCGTGCACAGGGTTACCTTTTTCGTAATGTAAATTTCCACGATTTCTTTTACGACATATGCATACAAAAACGCTTCCGTCGACCGATTTGTGGAAAGTGCCATCCCAAAGTCGCTCCCACTCAGAAGCGTGTTCTGTAGTTATTACCGTGGCTGAAGCTAATGATTCGATGTGCACGCTAAAATTTCGTTGTTTGCCAGAAAGACCATCAACCAATGGAAATACGAGTGGTTGGAGGTGATAAACAACAAACTGCGATCAGTGAAATCGACCACAGGTGTGGCCAGAGTCTCCTCCTCCAGTGGGACGATCCATCAATGTCTGAAGGTTGACGAACCCTACTTTTGCTGCAACGTATTTAAATTACACGTGTTCATACGCTGACCGGAAGGCAAACCTCTGTTTGGCATCCAGAACCCTAGTTGACAAAGGAAACGGTGTAAACCTTATCTTTAAATTCCACGAAGCGTCTGATTCGTATCTAAAGTGTTGGAGAGAAGCTGGCAATGAATTTTAGTGGATGGCTAGTCACGTGTTTTTCGTTATAGTATAACAGGCCAAGTGTCGTAAGAACATTTTTTCTAACTAAAGGTAGAATATAATTCATAGGAACCATATGTTTGCATTCACGTTCTGAAAACATATGTACATCTGCATCTACAAATACGTTTCTGCTCTGCAGGCCACCTTACGGTGCCTGGCAGTGGGTACCCTGTACCACTACCAGTCATTCGCTTTCCTACTCTTCTCGCAAGGGCAACGGCCTTGCCACAGTGGATACACCGGTTCCCGTGGGATCACCGAAGTTAAGCGCCGTCGTGCGTGGTCGGCACTTGGATGGGTGACCATCCAGGGCGCCATACACTGTTACCATTTTTCGGGGTTCACTCAGCCTCGTGATGCCAATTGACGAGCTACTCGAACGAGTAGTAGCGGCTTCGGTCAAAAATACCATCATAACGACCGGGAGAGTGGTGTGCCGACCCCACGCCCCTCCTATCCGCATCCTCCACTCAGGTTGACACAGCGGTCGGATGGTCCCGGTAGGCCACCCGTGGCCCTAATTTCTAGTAACTTATCTTCGTGGTCCTCATGTAGAATGTATGTTGGCGGCAGTAGAATCGTTCTGCAATCAGCTTTGAATTCCAGTTCCCTAAATTTTTTTCAGCAGTGTTCCTCGAGGAGAATGTCGCATTCTCTCCAGGGATTCCGTCTTGTGTTCCCGAAGCATCTGCGCAGTACTCGCGTGCTGTTTGAGCCTAGCATCTTGCCTCAGAACTGCTTCGATATCTTTCTTTAATATGACATGGTGGGTTCAAATGGCTCTGAGCACTACGGGACTTAACATCTGAGGTCATCAGTCCCCTAGAACTTAGAACTACTCAAACCTAACTAACCTAAGGACATCACACACATCCATGCCCTAGGCAGGATTCGAACCTGCGACCGTAGCGGTCGCGCGGTTCCAGACTGAAGTGCCTAGAACCGCTGGCCACACCGGCCGGCGACATGGTGTGGATCCAAAACACACGAACAGTACTCCAGAGAAGGTCATACCAGCATCCTATATGCGATCTCCTTTACAGATGAACCATGCTTTCCGAAAGTTCTCGCAAAACACGAAAGTCGGCCGTTTGCCTTCCCTACCACAACTGTCACATGCTCGTTCCGTGAATATATGTCACTTGATAATGGACGCAGCTGCTTCCCTTGTGAGCCCAGACATTGTTCAAACCACGAAATATGCAAGTTGATATTTAGGAAGGACGATGCCCCTAGAGTTGACAACTTACATCCAGTACCACCACTGTCATCAAAACGAAACTATGTTTCTCATCAGAATAGGAAGCAAAATAGTAGCCGTCGGTTCTGTGAGAACTTTTACATATTCGTAAACGGCTTCCTCTCCACTTTCCGATTCAGAGTGTGATTCACACCATACGTCCTTGACCGACTCATAAAATTTTCCTCTCATTCTTTTTACCTGTTTTCATTGCCACCAAGAGGAGGCAAGAGTTTATGATCATTGTGGAGCCACCATAGCAGTGCGTCTGATGTTAAGGGAGGATAGTCTGTGATTTGAGCAGACAACGGCAAGTTCAGATGGTTCAAATGGCTCTGAGCACTATGGGACTTAACATCTGAGGTCATCAGTCCCCTAGAACTTAGAACTACTTAAATCTAACTAACCTAAGAACATCGCACACATCCATGCCCGAGGCAGGATTCGAACCTGCGACCGTAGCGGTAGCGGGGTTCCAGTCTGTAGCGCCTAGAACCGTTCGACCACACCGGCCGTCCGACAGCAAGTGGTCTAGAAGGAGCATGCCCTCTGGTTTGGACGAACACACTGCCAATGTTGACACGTCTTCTGTTTCTGTGAGACAACAGAGCTAAAGCCTCTTGAACAAAGTATTGCTGATATGGGGCTTGAGCGTTAATGCTAGTATAATTTGCGTATTTTTCTTTAAATGAAACAACAAGTTTACTGTTACCAGTCACCGTTTTATTTTTTCCACGACGCGTTTCAAAGGTTTAAACCTCCATGATCGGGTGGATTTACATTAGTTAGTATGACATTTGTGTGTGTGTTGTGTTACTGCATAACACACAAATGTTATACTAACTAATGCAAATCCAACCTTTTCAGCTTGCGGACCCCTTCTTCAGTCGAAAATCAATGGCCGACCCCTAGTCAGTCAAGAGCACAGTAACTTTAAATTTCAGAGCGAAACCCATGGGAACTTCCCCCCCCCCACCCACCCACCACCCACCACCCATAACCCCCCCCCCCCCCCGCCGCCGGCCGGAGTGGCCAAGCGGATCTTGGCGCTTCAGTCTGTGGAACCGAGCGACCGCTACGGTCGCAGGTTCGAATCCTCCCTCGGACATGGATGTGTGTGATGTCCTTAGGTTAGTGAGGTTTACGTAATTCTAAGTTCTAGGGGACTGATGACCTCAGATGTTAAGTCCCATAGTGCTCAGAGCCATTTGAACCATCTGAATCATCCCCCCCCCCCCTCCCGAAATATCAATAGTCTTTGGTTTAGAGATGAATGAAAACAACTTGAAATTAACGATCCAATGATCCAATTCGAATTCACGCTGTATCCAGACACTTACTAGTGGATTTACTCCCTTTGTTCAACACACTATAGCCTGGTTAAAATTACTTGGTAATTGACATTTCACACGTTGGAGCTGCCTTCCTCCAAGAACAATCAACGTCACGTCCGAACTATTCGCTGTTGACAAGCTGTCGCTTGTGGTCTGTTCACTTCCACTGTTTGCCTGCTGGTGTAAGGAGCATGCATATTTCGTAACAGTCGTGTGTGTGTGTGTGTGTGTGTGTGTGTGTGTGTGTGTGTAGTTTTTCGTGAAATTCGAAGAAAAATGTTCAAATGTACACTACTGGCCTTGTAAGGTTCCGCAGGGATCGAATGAAGGGTAGAGCCACGGGTCGTAAAACATCTGAAATGTAACGTCCACTGTTCAAAGTGCCGTCAGTGCGAAGAAGAGGTGTAACCAATGGCACCCCATACCATCACGCCGGGTGATACACCCGTATGGTGATGACGAATACACGCTTCCAATGTGCGTTCACCGCGATGTCACCAAACACGGATGCCACCAAATGGCTCTGAGCACTATGGGACTTAACATCTATGGTCATCAGTCGCCTAGAACTTAGAACTACTTAAACCTAACTAACCTAAGGACAGCACACAACACCCAGTCATCACGAGGGATGCGACCATCATGATGCTGTAAACAGAACCTGGATTCATCCGAAATAATGACGTTTTGCCATTCGTGCACCCAGGTTCGTCGTTGAGTACACCATCGCAGGCGCTCCTGTCTGTGATGCAGCGTCGAGGGTTACCGCAGCCATGGTCTCCGAGCTGATAGTCCATGCTGCTGCAAACGTCGTCGAGCTGTTAGTGCAGAATGTTGTTGTCTTGCAAACGTACATATCTGTTGACTCAGGGAACGAGACGTGGCTGCACCATCCGTTACAAGCATGCGGATAAGATGCCTGTCAGAGCAGTTGCGTCTCTCGGAATGTGGCAGGTTGCTCCGTCTTGTTGTAACCATAAACTGTCGCTGTTCATTTGATTCAAAAGGGGACAAAGGAAATCAGTGATCGTCGCACGATAACGAACTGTGTTTACTCTTAGAGGCCTTCCTTGTCATCTTCAAAAAGGATAGACCGATTAAGCGCCCACCCCGAATCCCACACCAAACCGTAACTCGCTAAGGAAGCACAACTGTTTCGTGTATTATCCTTGGGTTCTCTGCTGCCCACATTCGCCAATTATCCTTATTCACAAAGCCATTCAAATAAAAGTGAGCTTCATCTGAGACAATGACGCACTTGGTGAAACCATGGCGTTATCGTTCTTTTTTGTGTCGATTGCTCTAATTGCCGTCGTTTTCCGTGATCGGGTGCTTTAAGCTGCTGCATTAAATGTACTCTTTACGGGTGTAAGTGCAAATCTTTTGTTAAGATTCTGTGCATTGTTGCTGGACACATCTGCGTTTCATGAGCACCGCAGAGACATGAGTCTTCTCGGACTCACAGTAAGAGAGTCATGCACATCAACAACATTGCCTCACTCCAGCCACTTTTAGGTCGTTCAGGGCTTTCGATGTCTACTGTTCAACCGATTATTGAAATTTCTTGATCATACTACGAATGGTGAATTCGTCTGATGCACTGTCGTGTCCAAGGACAGTACTGAGTTTCCGAGCAGTTTCCGCAGAAAATTAACCACTCTTGTAGTGAGTTACAATCAACACCGCTGTTTTGTACTGTATATTTTCATGCCGATACTCGCCAGACACTGATCTGAAAGAGAAAAGAACAGCATAAAAACATAACCTCAGTGATCACTGATAGCGAAACATACAAAAACAATGTTGCAGCCGGGTGGGGTAGCCACGTGGTCGAGGGCGCCTTGCCGCGGTTCGCGCGGCCTCCCCCGTCAGAAGTTCGAGTCCTCCCTCGGGCTTGGGTGTGTGTATGTTGTCCTTATGGTAAGTTAGTTTAAATTAGATTAAGTAGTGTGTCAGCCTAGGGACCGATGATCTCAGCAGTTTGGTCCCATAGGACTTAACAGAAACTTCCAATTTAAAATGTTGCAACCACAATAAACAAAAATAATGGGCTTTTCAAATCCAGCGATCTTTGTCAGACATCCCGTCGTAATTAAATTTTATTCTTTACCTTGCCCTATACCTTACTGTGAGAACGTCATCATCGTCCGACAACATGCCAGTGCTGCGAATCAGTTTCTCGAGTGCCTGAACATTGTCAGCTGTGGTCCATGTCGATGGCCACACTTTCCGATCAGTATCATTCACGTCTGTGCGGCCTTGATCACGTCATTGTCACACTTCATTACGACTGGACCCGACATCTCATTTCGTCTAAATACCGCCGGAATTTCACGGTGAATCTTTGCGTGGCATTTAGATGTTTCGTACTTTGAGTACTTTTCCAATTGCTACTCGATTTCACTCCCACAATGTGATGCAACTGTTATCCGTACCGCCGCAATACTGTGTCTACATGAAACCCAGAACATGTTCACGTTTCTGACAATGCTCCACTTCGTTGCGCAGAGGCCTCTGCGTGGGACAACATGAGTCACTTATATTTTATAGCATCCCCCTAATTCATTAGGGAATTTCCTCAGCTGTCAGTCAAACGAGACACTCATTTGAGAAAGAAACACAACACTTTCAAATCACACTTGTCCGTCATCCGTGGCTTGGAAAAAGTTTCACGATAACGAGGCATAGTTTAACTAGGAACCTTTTGTCCAGAGCATTGGAGCACGAAGTGTTACAAGGCCTCTTGCGTTGCTCGCCATCTGCATTGTGTTTGATCAATAGACAGTTTTGTACAGGCGTTTACGACTCACCCTCCGTCAGAAAAACACAAGTGTTTTTAAAAATTTACCCTTTTTTAATTTAATGGTATGGTTTGGGCCCCCCGTCGGGGAGACCGTTCGCCGGTCTTTAAATTGACGCCACTTAGGCGACCTGCAGTCGATGAGGATGACAGAATGATGACGAGGACAGCACAACAACCAGTCCCTGGGCGGAGAAAATTCCCCGACCCAGCCGGGAATCGAACCCGAACGCTGAGGATTGAGAGTCGGTCACCGCTGACCATTCAGCTACCGGGGGCGGGCAAATGTAGCCTAGGGAGTACTAATCAAATTGAATATGTATGGACCATCGCCTCAACTGTGCGACTACATATGTGATTTCGTACCAGGGAAGTCACATTTCGTAGTAATTGATGACTGGCGCACATCATGAGAGTGTTATGGGCCCACTGCTGTTCCTGTTCTACGTAAACGATTTAGGTAAAAATTCGAGTGCCCCTCTTAGATTGTTTGCAGATGATGCTGTCATTTGCCGTCTTGTAAAGTCATCAGATGATCAAAAGCTATTGAAAAAAAATTTAGACAAGATATTAGTATGGTGCGAAAAATGGGAATCGAATCTAAACACTGAAAGGTGTAAAGTTATCCACAAGACTAATAATAGAAATCCACTAAATTTCGGTTACACGGTACTTCACAAATCGAAATACTGGAAATTCAACTAAATACTTAGGGACTATATTTATGAATAATTAAACTGGAACTATCTCATAGATAATGTTGCGGCGAAAGTAAACAAAAGGCTGCGATTTATTTGGGAACACTTAAGAAATGCAACATGTCTACCAAATAGACGGCTTGTACTACGTTTGACCGCCTTCTTCTGGAGTATTGTTGTGCCATGCGGGATCTGCGTCAGATACGACTGACACAGGACATCGAAAATGTTCAAAGAATGACAGCTCGTTTTGTATTATCGCGAAATAGTGGAGAGAGCAACACGGACATGATACACGAATTGGGGTGGCAATCATTAAAACAAATGAGTTTTTCGTTGCAGCAGGATCTTCTCACGGAATTTCAATAAACAACTGTCTCCACCGAGTATGAAAATATTTTGTCGGTGTCCACCTGCTCAGGGAGAAATGATCATCAGAATAAGATATACGAAATCAGAGTTCACACGGAAATATTTGTTTTCGTCTTTCCCTCTCTCGGATTGAGAGTGAAATGGCAGAGAAATAATTTGAAGGTATGTCGGTGAACCCTCTGCCAGGCACTTAATCATGAATTGCAGAGTATTCATGTAGATGTAGATAGATCTTTACGTAGCTTGTAGCACTTCATTGTGTTCAGGTGACAGGGCGATGTCAGGAAAATCGTCTGACCAGATGAAGCGCCACATCCATTATGACGCTCGATAAACAAAGTGAGAGGACACAAAACCGAAATCCGTACGAGAATGATACACTCACGGAAAAGTTTCGATAAAGAATTTGAAACATCGGTTATGTAGTGAGTAGCTGCAAAGAACTCAATAGTAAATTGACGGGTAATTGGTTTGGCCACGCAAGTGCAATTTGGCCGTGCTTTATCGTCGTGCGGCGCCATTCTCGCTTGTTTTCCCGGCTTCACGCCGCAATGTGACTGAATTACTGGCAATAAACATGACAAGTTCTGACTGTATCTCTGTAAAGAATTTCTGAGAACTTGAGACCGCTTCTATCGTTTTCTTCTGTGGAGGACAGCAGCTTTTAAATAGGGACTGGTTCTCTCATATCACCTAATCATTCTTTTTTGCGTTTTTGACGCAAGAAAATCACTTCCCTTCAGTTTTGTCACCTTCGACAGAAACAGTAGAGGTTGTTTATGTCCTAAGCTACAGTGAGCATGCAAAATAAAAATGTTGGATCTCTATTGTCTTCACTGAACATTTTCCATTGCATTTGCTGGCTGCACGATTACCGACAACCTGTAGTTCTTTTTATTTCCTAGATCTCTGGTTGACTGAAGTGAATCATAGGCTTCCACTGTCCTTCATAAAATTTCAGTACTCTGTTGGACAAAATACTACCAGAAACAGTTGTCCCGAAAGTAAACAGCATCCAGCCACGTGATCCACATGCTAAACCCAACAGTGCTAAACAAGTATAACTGAAGTATTGATATAGGCACTCGCAGGAGACTATATTGTAAAACTGAATAATAAAATCAAAACGATACAAAATTAAAAAGTTAGGCACCTTATAAAACCAATGACGCAAATCTTCTACATTGCAAGAAACAGCACTACTACTGAATACAAAATAGTATACTCTCACGTATGAAATGAAAACAAACTGACTGACACACAGAATTGATGCGATCATTAAGAAACAAATAACAAATATTGTGCACTAAACAGATAACTCAACGCAGAAGATATCGAAGAAAGATCATGACGAAGACATGAACTTCAGTTAAAAAAGGCTCTCTCCTCCTGAATCTCCCTCTCTCTCTCTCTCTCTCTCTCTCTCTCTTTTCTTCTCTCCCTCGCACACACAAACGCGCGAACGTCCATATACATAGCCACATTATGTATTTGTGGAAGGGGAAGGTATATTTTTGTATACATACAAACGAACTGGAATGTACTTAAAATAATGTGGTACCGAAATATACGAAGCCAGTACAGAGCAATGAAAGTAATGTGGTAGAACGCAAATCGAAAAAATTGAGTACCAGAACTGTTGCTGATCTCTGTTCAGCTACATTGTGAACGATATATATTGGTTGCATTGACAACTGATTGTATTTTTAAATGAAGCATAAACCTATGAATCAAAATGAAACCTTACAATCTACAGTATACCGAAGATAGTATTTCCACAATTGCTAATTCGTGGATGAAACCGACAAAAACCAAAGTATAAATGGCACATAAATTCCATGTATTTAATCTGTTTATTCGAAGATCAGGACACAGTGGCTCGGTAAATCCACTAGTGTTCATATTGAAGCTATTGCCTTCATCAGTGAAAAGCTGACCATTATCAGTGCAGGTAAAGTCAGCCATCAAAGGAAATGAAAAAGTCCTGTAAGTAAACAACCCCTCCTGCAATCGCCAATAAGAATGTAATGAAACCAGCGAATCCCTATTCTTTAAAAAATCGAACTCCCATGTGTAAAACAGCTTCAAATTTCTGATTACTTTATAAACGAACTAATGTGTTAGATATTTGACGTTAAGGTTACAAGCGAGAAAAGTTTAAAATTATGTTTAAAATTTGTTTTAAATGGTTAAGTAACTTCATTAACAAACGTTACATGAGTATAGTCTGGATAATGTGAGCCCCTTTTAAGCAAAAGATCGTTTTTCACGCTTCTCAGTATTTATGACACGATACCTCCTGAATTAAGCGCCCTGTAGTGATATAATTTTGCAGGTACATTCATTGGTATATGAGGATACAGCCTGCAAAGTGTGATGCGAATAGAAGTGGTACTAAGGAAGTAAATAATTAAAACATTATGCTTGATGCTGAAGACTTACTTCATGAGCAGCGAAATTGAAGTAAGTGGAAAACTGTTTTTCTTTCATCAATTTGCCGAAGGTTTCAGTGACAAAAAGCTACATAAAGGTTTAAAATTATGTTTAAGATTTGTTGTAAATTGCTAAGTGCTCTCATTCTCAAATACTGGATGAATATAATGTGCGTAGTTTAAGCTGTGTGAATTACACTGTATGATATGCGCGCAGTTTCTAACTGTAACACTTGTCTTCCTGTGTTAATGCATTATTATGAGCTTGTATCTCTTAATGAACAGGTAGGCAACATGCAGCTGATACTGGATTCCATGAACCAAGTTAGCCGTTTAGTTATACTGTATAGATACCGCAATGGACACTATGAGAACACTTCTTAGCAACGATACCGTTACCGTTACCGTTTTTTTTTCTTAGCTACTCAGCTGACTTACGGAAGGGGAAAGAATCATATTCTTCGGAAAGACGTTAGAATCCATCAATAATGATGTATCATAAAGAGAAACGTGTTTGTTGGTTTTACGAGTACGTTTCTCACTAGAACAATAGATGTTATGTAAATCCTCCACTCATTATTATTGTCCCACTTTCTCACCAGGAAAACATAGCTTATGAAACTTCGCCGGTTTTTTTTGGCCTCTTTTTAGGGCCTTTAACGCACACTCATATAGGTACGAGAATCACACATGATGACTTACAGTTGGATACAATACTATAGAAGAGCAGTATATATATTCGCTCTCCTGACATCCTGATGTATGGTGTCCGTCACGAAACAGCTACTGCGGTCGTTATATGAAATGACTGCTAATAATTCCCTTCCCAGTCACTGTATAATTGGAGCTGCTGCTTCTCCTCCACGATACCGAGAGCGCCGTAAATAAAAGGCGCCCAGATTCATCCCATCTTCCTTGACTATAGGGAGGCTTTTTAATAAGTCCTATACCGACGTATAGCAAACTGAATATTATTTTACCGAGCAAATTACCAGACTTGCGATTACATTCCGGACTTCTTGCATACAGAACTCAACGCGTCGTACTTAACGGAACAAAATTATACAAGGGTGGGTCAAATGATAGCGGGACAGATAGAGAATGAGTAAGTAAACTGTTTATTTCAAAATTGATCGCCATAACTGTTTATACGTCTGTCGCAATGTGCAACAAGACGGTCAGAGCTTTCATGGAAAAACGTTTGCGGTTACCTAGGGAGCCATTATTGTAATCCAGCATGCATGTCTTCGTCCGATGCAAATCGATGGGTACGATTGTCATTCTTTAGGGCTCTAAAAATATGTAAATCGCGTGGGGAGGAATCTGGACTCTATGGATAATATGTAATGGCTTTCCAGCGAAACTTCTGCAGCATAGTCAAAACATCTTTGACAATTTGTGGGCCGGACGAAGAGGTGCATGCGAACTTAGAATCTAAATATTGTCCATAAATATATACATCGGTAACAGGATAATATCAAACTTCTGTCTAGTCATACGTCCAACCCGAAACCTACATGTAGAAAAATTACAATTCATGATTCTTTAAATTGTCTCAATTAACATCACACTTATTTTAAAAATTATGTATTCTCTGAGGGCTGAAGTACTTCCCCTCGCGAAGTTCGTGCAATCGGCGTCGGAACGTGAAGACACACTTTTTATCTCGGCATGCTTCTCCACATGTAAATAAAGTAACAGATCCGCACAATATTTGTGCTCTCCTCTGTGATAACTACTCTTATGATTTTCATTTGTGAGTATCATTCGTCGGTGATGATGATGATGATGATGTTTGGTTTGTGGGGGGCTCAACTGCACGGTCAAGTCCCAATTATTTCACAGTCCAGTTTTTTACACATTCCAATCTAGCCACTGTCAGAAAATGATGATGATGAAATGATGAGGACAACACTAACACCCAGTCCCCGGGAAGAGAAAATCTCCAACGCGGCCGGGAATCGAACCCGGAACTCAGTGTTCCAGAGGCAGCGAGGCTAGCCACTAGACCACGAGCTGCGGACATCATTCGTCCAACCCGAAACCTACATGTAGAAAATATTACAGTTCATGATCCTTTAAATTGCCTACGTTAACATCACACTTATTTAAAAAATTACGACTTCTACTGGTTCACTTGTCTAAAAAATGTGTACCCAGCGACTCCCAACTCCTGGAGAAGCTACTCAATCGTTTCAGGTTTCAAGTAGATATAGCAACCTTAAAGCGGAAACCGGTTTCCTAGAACAGGCCTTTACGCATGCAAAAGTGTATAAATTTTGAAGACAAATATTTTTAGACGCGGGTCATACAATAAAAAACGTTTTTCTTTCGTTGTTTTTGTAGAAATTTAAAAAGCACCCTTGCTGGTTATTTTAGTGAGAGAAACGAATTACAGCTTCGACTGGAAAGCCCACACGTCATTGATGTTACATCTCACCAACAAAAATTTTCCGTGAACATTTATTCTGAAATAGATGTAATGATTCGTTAGGACCTGTATTTCCGCCAGCTTGCTTTTATAGAGCAGTTTCTATTAGTTTCTGCATACAGGTTTTATTGTTGTTACTTTACATAACCTGTTCAGTACGTTCGCAGAGTTTGTACGCAAAGGTTGGCTTGTTAACTTATGCCCACATGATGATAACCTAACAAATATATGTATTACATAGTGGCGAATGATGGTAATGTGTAAAATGTAGCTTTGTGCCATTGGTGATGCTTTTCTAAAACGCGTCAGGCGTAGAAACGTCACAGATTTCAGGTGCACATGTGGAAGTGCCCCAAATCCTGAAGTATAATAATTATGACAAATTTAATGATGGTGGATCGCTCAATGGCAATTGCCAAACACCAATAAAAAATGTAACGAAGCTTTCTGTTTGATACACACTTCCATTATGTACCATATTTTCAGCGCTTCTCTTTCTGAGCACATACCACATTTGCTTGTTTCCACGAGTAATGAATCACCACCTCGTTGGTCTGGTATGAAAGGGCAGCAGCAGACAAAAATCCAAAAGTATGTTGTCTTAACACTGCTTGTAAATAGTTTAAGGGTTTAAAGTGGAGCAAAAGCAGACTTCAGAACGGATTCTTTTGGATGAATAGGTGCGAAGTTTGTGTTCATGTTACAAAGATAGTTGATGAAAGCAAGCACAACAAAAACAACAACAAAGGACGGAAGAGTGTTGTTTAGCGTCCTATTTACATCGGAACACGAGCTCCGCAGGAGGAAGGATGGGGAATGAAATCGACTGTGCCTTTTCAAAGGAACTTCCCGGCGTTTGCCTTAGGTGATTTAGGGATACCGCGAGAACCATAATCCTGGGACGGCAATTTGAATCTTAGATCTCAAAAATAACAACTAGACACGTCTTGCAGTTAATTCCTAGTCCCTGTTTATTTTTGGAAACCTTGAGTCTATTACAGAATCAGCTCTGAGAATTCAAGACTGAACTTTGGTGTATTTATACTTCACACTGAGGTGACAAAAGTCGTTGGAAACTTCCTAATATCGTGCCGGAATTTCTTTTGCCCGGCATAGTGCAGCAACTCAACGTGGTTTGGACTCCTGCAGAAATATTGAGCCGTGCTATCGCTATCGGGGTGCACTCAGACTCGTGATGCCAACTGAGGAGCTACTCGACCGAATAGTAGCTGCTTCGGTCAACAATACCATCATAACGAACGGGAGAGCGGTGTGCCGACCCCACGCCGCTCCTATCCGCATCCTCCTCGGAGGATGACACGGCGTTCGGATGGTCCCGGTAGGCCACTCGTGGCCTGAAGACAGAGTGCTATCGCTATAGTCGCCCATAACCACGAAAATGTTGCCGGTCCAGTATTTTGCACACGAACTGACTTCTCGATTATGTCCCATAAATGTTAAAAAGATGGCCAAACCATTCGTTCGAAATCTCCGAAATGTTATTCAAACCAATTGCAAGTAATTCTGGTCCGGCGACATGGCGCACTTCATCCATAAAAATTCCATCGCTCTTTAGGAACAAGAAGCCCATGAATGGCACAAAATGATCTCCAAACAGCCGAACGTTACCATTTCTGCTCAATGATCGGTTCAGTTCGACCAGAAGACACAGTCCATTCAGTGTAAATACAGCCCACGTCATTGTGGATCCACCACAAGCTTGCACAGTGCCTTGTTGACAACTTGGATACATGGCTTCGTAGGATCTACGCCACAGCTCTTAGCAACTGAAATTCGGGAATCATTTGACGAAACCACGTTTTCCAGTCGTCTAGGGTCCAACAAATACGGTCACAAGCTCAGGCGATGTCGTGCTGTTAGTAAAGCCACATGCGTCCGTCGTCTACTGCCGTAGCCCATTAACGCCAAATTTCGCCGCACTGTCCAAACAGATACGTTCGTCGTACGTCCCACATTGACTTCTGCGGTTATGTCAATCAGTCTTGTTAGTCAGTTTGCACTGACAACTTTGCTCAAACGCTTCAGCTCTCGGTCGTTAATTGAAGGGCGTTAGCCACTTCGTTGTGCGTGATGAGAGGTGATGTCTGAAATTCAGTGTCGTCGGTACGTTGTTGGCACTATAGACCTCGTAATACTGAATACCCTAACGACTTCCGAAATGAAATGTCTCACGCGTCTAGATGCAACTGCCATTCCGCATTCACAGTCTGTTTATTACCGCCGTGTGGCCATAATCACGTCGGAAACCTTTTCACGTGAATCGCCTGAATATAAATGACAACTCGGCCAATGTGTTGTCCTTTTAAAACTTGTGTACGGGATACTATCGTTATCTGTATATGTGCATATCGCTATCCCTTGACTTTGTCACCTTAGTATGTTACATTTCACTTTATGTAACACATGTATTTTAGGAACAATGTTTAAAAAATCATATGTTTAGGTAGAGATGGCAGTTAAGGGAAGTGAAGGAAAGAAAGTCAGAACGTAGTGCCATGAGACGCCAATTACTATGACGCATCATAAAGAGTTAATCTTCAGCTACAAGCATCTCATATATTTCTTTTATTTTGATAGTCTGAGGAAGAGAATACCATTCATATTAGTCACATCACTATTCTCTATGTACAATTTCCGAAATATTTGACTTCAGATGATGTGTTTCCACAAACAGACAAAATGTTATGAAGAAGACGTTGGCCTTGTACCGTTTTTTCGACTTACCTCCTGATTATAAATCAGTCTACCATTCCGAGACGAATATGTCCTGCTTTATATAACTCTCGAAGTATCTTTTACACCAAATGCTGCTGCTACTCGGTTGCTGCTCTGTCTCAAAAGGACCAAAAAAAGTTCACATTTGAGACTGAAAACACTCCGGTGGTCGGTTGTTCGTGTACGAAATATTGTGTGAGCAGTTTTCGCACTAGATGACGACTGTGCGTATTGTGGAATACTGAGAGTAACATACGATACATTTGCTTATGTTTTAGGAAATTTTTCCTTCCGAAGAGCACGGGGTGGTTAAAAATGAAACAAGAGATCTCATTTCTTTATTACAGCCACACTATAAATGACAGAAAAATGGTGCATGTAAATAGATAGAGGAAAGTTCAAAGTTTTGACACAACTGGGCTTATGTTTGTAGCAACACGGCGACTACATCACGAAAGAAATCATTTTGTCTGTTGCAGATTGCGCGAAGTCAATCCATTGTTCAAGTACAAAGTGCATTCCCACACCTTGCGATATTTCTTTTATGGGGTACACCTAAAGGAAAGAGTCGTTGTCGCCCTATGGCAGCTACTCCTCAAGAGCAGAGAAATCGAACTGCTAAAGCTGGCGATTCAATAAACGTGGACCCTATTGGCTCGTCAGTAGAATCAAATGGACTACCGTTTGGAGGTATCTCTAGCAACGCTCATGTTGAGTGTATGGTATAGCGACCGTGCGAACATTCAGCTTTGAATCTACGCCTATCCAGTGACATACTCACTATGTTTCTACTTTTCACAGATTGTCTGTAATACACAAGTAAAGTTTGTTCTTTCTTTTTGAATCACTCTATACTTCCTTATAAGTGTGCTGAATGTATGTGCTCCAGGAAAAAGTCAGGCTGAGAAGCGTGTGTTCTTTGGGTTCGTTTCGTAACTGGCACAGAAGCGTGTGTGAAGAGCTTCCGGACTGTTACCAGCGTGTGGCCGCATCCGCTCTGCTGTGTGTCCTCTCTCGCCTCTGCCTACGCTAGCCTGTTTATAAGGATCAAAGTACAGTTTTAAACGTTACGGCCGCGCCTCGCTCTGTAGTCCTCCGAGAGTCGTCGAAAAGCTTGCATATTTATGTATCAGACCTCGTGATATAAGAAACTAAATTTCTGTTGCTCTACCTTCCGTTGTAAAGAACTAAAGACACGCTGCTTTCAGACATCCGTCTGACACTTCTGTTCAAAAGAACCAAACGCAGCGTTGTCGATAATCTCCCATCTCTGATGAAACGTAAGCAGCTTCTTACTCTGTGTAAAAGTACGTCCCTCTTAGAACACACTGTAGTTGAAGGGACTTCAGACGAGGTATTGTGTCTCTCGATGCGAGGCGCACCACGTCAAGGAAAAGGGAAACAGCTACTTACATGTACACATGTCTGTCGAATCGTTCCTCTTCTCAGTTACCCAACAATTAAATCACCACAATGGTAACAGTGGTCTCTGTGTAACTTTCCGCTGTACTATGGGTTTATAAGAATTATACCTATTCAACCACAAACAAAGTGGCAAGCGTATTCGACCACTGCGACAGAAAAAAATGGTATATTTCGAAAGTTACGTTTATTTATAGGATATATAACAGAAATGAAACACAGAGTTACATATTAACATACAGAATCAATGATTCAGCTTCACCTACCGCGCAATGGTTAGAATAACGGACATGCGGGGGGGGATAACGGTCCAGACCCGCATCCTGACCATGGTTTTCCGTGGTTTCCCTAAATCGCTCCAGGCAAATGTCGTGAAAGGGCACGCCTGATTTCCTTCCCTATCCTTGACACATTCCAAGCTTGTGCTCCTTCTCTAGTGACCTCGATTTCGACGGGACGTTAAAGGCAATCTTCCTTGCTTTCTTCAGCTGCCACCACCGATATTGCTTTATGCAGCCCATATTGTTATAGCTGGCCTTCATACACCACGCGCGAGTTTTTCATATTCTCTCGCTCTCTACGCGAGAACCATTATTAGTCTTTCAGAAAAAGTGCATAGGAGCTTTTTGCAAGAAATTTAATGTAGCTAAATTTCGTATTGAGATAGTTTCGTTAGAAATCGTAGTACTGAAGATTTTTTAAAAAAAGGTGCACAAGTGACCTTCAAACGCACCCCTATCCACACACTGCCCCCACCGGTCAGGATTTCAGTTTGTTGTTCACGGTACTCCCTTCTACCACGTGTCATAACTGCCAGCTGTAACATTGCGGGTTTCACGAAACGACAGCAGTAGGGGCATCTGCATCATCCTGTATATGTCCTTTACTTCCTATAAACAACTGAAACAAAAGAAGGCTGTGGTTAATGGTTCAAATGGCTTTAAGCACTGTGGGACTTGACATCTGAGGTTTTCAGTCCCCTAGAACTTAGAACTACTTAAATCTGACTAACGTAAGGACATCACACGCATCCATGCCCGTGGCAGGATTCGAACCTGCGACCGTAACAGCAGCGTGGTTCCGGACTGAAGCGCCTAGAACCGCTCGGCCACAGCGGCCGGCGCAGTGGTTAATCTTCTCGCTGACGACGAGTTCACTACAGAGAGGAACACACGCTCGGATTAGACAATGACAGGGAAGGAAATCGACCTTTCTCATTTTCAATGGAACAGTTGTGTAAGTCGCCTTAATAATGGCGCTTGCAGCCATAGTAAGCGAAAGGAGAAGAACCAAAACGCGGCCAGCATTATATCACAGCTACAAGCTGTGGAACAGCCTAACAGAATCAGTTGGACGATGGAACTCTGCTCTTATGTACAAGAGTGGTTACTCTAGAAAAACGGTTTGATCTTCGATACATACGATAGTAGGGTATGAATGTCAAGATCTGAATGTTATGTTCAATTACACGTTAACACAGAATATTAAATCGCCGAGCTATTTTCCAGTTTACATAGCCCGATGAAAATGATGTTGCATGTGGCTCTTGGTTTTCACTTCTTTGAGTAGAAAAATTGTTCCTTCTGTCTAGAGACGCTTCTAAAATTGCTGCCGAAAAAATTACATGTTCCCATCTCTCGGCATATTACGGTACGTCCAGCATTGTCGAACATGATCGTTTTAGTTGTCCAGGTGTTATGGTGTGGAGAGACATAATGTTACAAAGGGCGTACGACCTCCGAATGTTTGATCACGGTGCATTCACCGGTCAACATTGTTGTGACACTGTACTACTTCGCCACGTTCATCTTTACAGGGGTGCATTCCTTCCTTCATTTTTTAGTGTTCCGTGCCTCAGTCTGTAAAAACTGAACTCTTACAGGATCGTTTTGTTGCAGATATGTGTGTATGTCTCTTTGTTCAACATTTAAGAATCCTTTTTATCATGAACGGGTGGAGTACCGAGTTCAGATATATTTTATATATTAAGGTCTGTGGTCTATGGCCGCTTGGCGGTGTCAAAATTTTATTCTTTTGTGTCACTACAGTCAAAAGATGCGGCCATTTATATAATTATGTTGATACTCGAAAACTCACTCAGTGAAACCTATTGGGTTCTTCCCGTTGCCCTACAATAGCGCAATTTGCCTGGAAGCGGTTTAGTAGCACATGTGAAGTAAAAAAATCAAAAGTTTGCTTATTCATAATTGTATAACACGAGAAAATATTTTTTGTCATTTCTTCATCCATCTGTCTATTTGTCTGTCCGTCTGTTAGTCACTTTCTCTCTGCAACAGTTTCGCGTATCAAGTTCAGATTTATATCACATAGTAAGGTCTATATTCACTCAGCGGCGTAAAAATTGTAATCTTCTAAGTTATTGCAATCAAAAGATACGCTCATTTACGTCACATGCTTTGAGACTCGAAAATTCGCACATCAAAATCTATAAGATGCTTCCCGTTGGCCTAGTGTCACGAAATTTGGCAAGAAGCAAGGTTTCACAGTACAAGTAAAGAAAAAACTCTATAAAACTTGTTAAATCGTAATTATATCATATAAAAATATCTTTCGCTATTTGAACATCCATGAAAAGCATAATAGACGAATATTACTAAATGAAAACATAAAATGTAAGTGGTAGTCGTGTTTTACCAACGAAATAAAAAAATGTTTTATTAAATCTCCCCTCTCTACATGTACTAACTGAAGTCCACTCATCTTTTCAGGGGTGCATTCCTTCCTTCATTTTTTAGTGTTCCGTGCCTCAGCCTGTAAAAACTGAACTCTTAATGCCCAGGAGGCGATCATCAATCGTAGTGACTTCAGTGTAATTATTGTCTTCGAATAAAAGTGTCGTTTCTATCAGTCTTATTCCTCTTTCAGTTAACTTCTGTATTACACTGTAGTTCTTTTCACTTATGGTCCACGTTGCATCGAGCTGTGTTACTTGGCACTGACACGTCATGTGGAAGCTACTTTCGTCATTAAATTTTGCACACCAGTGCAGTTTGGGTTAAAAGCCACAGTGGAATAAACGATCTTGAGAAGGTTGACCAACTGACGCAGAAGGCATTTTCTAATGAGTTATTTCTTAACGTTAAGCTTCAATATAAAAAGTTTTACGTCTGCCTCGCATCGATACTTGAGACCGAGTGGCAACAACCGTGCAACACGCCGAAATTCTGTAGCGGAAGGCACTAAATGAAGGTACTACCTATCACCCCGACCAAGGCCAGCGTTAAAGATCGCACTATGTCAAAACGAACCATCAACACGACATACAAGCTGAGTTTTTGACATGGATATTTTCCGTCTCATGGTTGGAATCAACATCAGTGGAGCTCCATTTTGTGTCTGTGATAGTGAATCTGTCCTAGATCTAAACCATATCTTGTTCTCTTGCAGCTTGCTGCAGGAAAAAATTTATATACAATTTGATTTCATTACGTAGCCAGCTTCCAAAGAAGATTGTGTCGCTTTGGTTGGTTGGTTGATTTGGGAGAGGGAACCAAATAGCGAGGTCGCCGGTCCCATCGGATTAGGAAAGGATGGGAAAGGAAGTCAGCTGTGTCCTTTCAAAGGAACCACCCCGGCATTTGCTTGAAGCGATGTAAGGAAATCACGGAAAACATATATCAGGATGGCCGGACGCAGGTTTGAACCGTCGTCCTCCCGAATGCGAGTCGATTGTGATAACCACTGTACCACCTCGCTCGATCGTTTTTCAATGAGAACAATGTGCACGTACTTAGAGTAATCATTTAAGTCTTATCAACAACCATATTTACTACTTAAATTTGAATATAACTTGCGTTGTAGTTATAACGTCTTGGGACACGATATTCCCTACTGTGTTTCACATGATATGTGTTTTTTCTTGTTGGGCTTTGTATTCGTTCACTGAATCACATTTTTCTCTGAACATATTTAATATTACTCATGTTAAACATAAGAATGATAACTGAAATCTGCAGCTGGCAATAACTATAGAGGATGACTGTAGGTCATAAGGAAACCTACATCTGGATAGCCGGACGAACGTTTGAGACTCACTCTTCACAGATGCGAGTTTAGTGTGCTAAACATTGCTCACCGCACTTGCGCTATCTACAGTGTTCCTTAAGGGTTTACTAACGTTTTTACCATGTCTGTACCAATTTCTGCTCTTTTTACAGAGTGTGGTTCTAGAGTCATTATGAAGCAGGGCTTGAATTCAGGAGCTGTGAGTTCAAATCTCCAACCGGCTATCTGTAGTTTGGTTTCCGATATTTTCTCAAATCCACTTCAGGTGAATAATTCTCAATAGGCAATGGCCCACTTCTTTAAAATTAATTTATTGTAGACAAGCACCAACATTTCTTGTAGTCAAGCACCATCATTCTCAATAAAGTCTAAGAAAGGCCACAACATTTTCATAAAGGCTGCTTAGTTCTACACTTGGTCAATGTAAAAACTAACTATTTTGTAAATAGGTGACACGTGACTACAATCTGTTCACTTGTCCGTGCACAGGTCGTCTGAATACGAGGGCATGTCTTCATGTTTAACTGATCGTGCATCCATTTGGACAAACACCTAGTGAAAGGATGTTGTTATGATTCATGCAAACTTGAAAATGGTGCCTGTGCAAAAATCATATAGTTAAACTGAATAAAAGAATTTTTTTGTTTTTACTAACCTGCTTTTGTGAAAATTTTATTGTCTATCTTTCATATTGCTTCTCCAACAGAACATACTCGTCGTCTCTCAAAGCCTTTTCAAGTACAAACTATTTCCTTCTCCTTCACCTATTCGTAACAACTCATTGTTGTTCCGCACTGTTTCATTCATTTAGAACACTTTCGTCAGTAAAGTAATCAATCTGTTCTGTCTTATTGTTAGCACATATTCCACCAATTCGTTTCTTAGTATTCTAAGGATTTACCTTATACTTCTTTCTCCATCCATTTTGTCTACTCTCTTCATTTTATATTGTACCTCACCAATCTTCTCTCAACATGTGCAACGAGTCCAGGTCGTCCGGCTTACATCATCCCATGTAAACGCGTCACTTTAGTAGGACACTCTGTTATACCACTATGCAAAGTTTTACATACTCGCTTCAAATCTGTAGGCATTTCGTACTACGACTAGGCCACATTTGTTGAATAATATTTGCCTTGTCTATCCCAGCCTGGCTGTTACCTCTATTTTTTTAGATATTTTAAATAATTTTGTTTGCTAAGGTAATAGCTATGGCACTCTTACCTAATCTGTTCTTCCCTACTTTATACATTTTACTTCTTAAAGTCTTCCTTTCAACAATTTCTCATTACTTCCATTTTTTTACCTTTTAATGTTCAATTCTGAGCACAGCACCTGGACCTAATAATTCTCTGATTCTCACCAAAAATATAGATTTATTTGAGAACCTCAACATTCATTCCTTGTCTGTCTTTTGCCTGTACGGCTGATTCCTTTCTGCTCAAGCGCGAAATATTTTGCTTACAGGTTTTACGAGAGAAATTTTACAATACTTACATTTTTAGCATGTATTCAGGCTTTTTCAACGCCTATTTATTTATTGTCTCTACTTATAGACCTCGTAAATCAGTCGTCGGTTTAGGTACTCTAATGCTAACCTTTTCGGAAACTGTGAACTTGTTATTGATTTTCATTTTCGAAAAATGCATGAAGGTTAGCATAATATATTTTCAGAATGGGATTTTCACTCTGCAGCGGAGACTCGAACTCGGGACCTATGCCTTTCGCGGGCAAGTGCTCTACCTTTTTTTTTTTTTTTTTTTTGCATCTTGTTCGTTGTTGATCGTTGTATTTGGTCGTTGCGGAGTCACATGACATCCGTTGAAGTTCGTTTGTTGATCCTTCCACTCAGTTTTTTATTCCAGAGGCCAACCGGCTCTCTGACCGAACACGCTGAGCTACCGTGCCGGCACCAACTGAATTACCCAAGCACTACTCACGTGCCCTCCTCACAGCTTTACTTCCGCCAGTACCTCGTCTCCTACTTTCCAAACTTCACAGAAGCTCTGGTGAGAACTCTTGTTAGCCTAGGAGAGTAGTTGAACGTTACTTTCGAAGCCAGCTCCGGCAGCAAAAGGTTATGGCGTCACTGTGGCGCCGTACAAGCCGGGGCGTCCCCAGATCTTCTGCCGCGTGGTTGGCCACTTCGAGGCCGAGCGTTGAATGGAGTGAAAACAGAGTTGGCCAGAGTCAAAAAGTTTAGGTCAAAAGAACCAGTTATTTTCTCTTCAGTGTTCAACTTCCCTCAGCGCACTTCCTGTATCGTGGGCGCAATTAACTACACTCCTGGAAATTGAAATAAGAACACCGTGAATTCATTGTCCCAGGAAGGGGAAACTTTATTGACACATTCCTGGGGTCAGATACATCACATGATCACACTGACAGAACCACAGGCACATAGACACAAGCAACAGAGCATGCACAATGTCGGCACTAGTACAGTGTATATCCACCTTTCGCAGCAATGCAGGCTGCTATTCTCCCATGGAGACGATCGTAGAGATGCTGGATGTAGTCCTGTGGAACGGCTTGCCATGCCATTTCCACCTGGCGCCTCAGTTGGACCATCTTCGTGCTGGACGTGGAGACCGCGTGAGACGACGCTTCATCCAGTCCCAAACATGCTCAATGGGGGACAGATCCGGAGATCTTGCTGGCCAGGGTAGTTGACTTACACCTTCTAGAGCACGTTGGGTGGCACAGGATACATGCGGACGTGCATTGTCCTGTTGGAACAGCAAGTTCCCTTGCCGGTCTAGGAATGGTAGAACGATGGGTTCGATGACGGTTTGGATGTACCGTGCACTATTCAGTGTCCCCTCGACGATCACCAGTGGTGTACGGCCAGTGTAGGAGATCGCTCCCCACACCATGATGCCGGGTGTTGGCCCTGTGTGCCTCGGTCGTATGCAGTCCTGATTGTGGCGCTCACCTGCTCGGCGCCAAACACGCATACGACCATCATTGGCACCAAGGCAGAAGCGACTCTCATCGCTGAAGACGACACGTCTCCATTCGTCCCTCCATTCACGCCTGTCGCGACATCACTGGAGGCGGGCTGCACGATGTTGGGGCGTGAGCGGAAGACGGCCTAACGGTGTGCGGGACCGTAGCCCAGCTTCATGGAGACGGTTGCGAATGGTCCTCGCCGATACCCCAGGAGCAACAGTGTCCCTAATTTGCTGGGAAGTGGCGGTGCGGTCCCCTACGGCACTGCGTAGGATCCTACGGTCTTGGCGTGCATCCGTGCGTCGCTGCGGTCCGGTCCCACGTCGACGGGCACGTGCACCTTCCGCCGACCACTGGCGACAACATCGATGTACTGTGGAGACCTCACGCCCCACGTGTTGAGCAATTCGGCGGTATGTCCACCCGGCCTCCCGCATGCCCACTATACGCCCTCGCTCAAAGTCCGTCAACTGCACATACGGTTCACGTCCACGCTGTCGCGGCATGCTACCAGTGTTAAAGACTGCGATGGAGCTCCGTGTGCCACGGCAAACTGGCTGACACTGACGGCGGCGGTGCACAAATGCTGCGCAGCTAGCGCCATTCGACGGCCAACACCGCGGTTCCTGGTGTGTCCGCTGTGCCGTGCGTGTGATCATTGCTTGTACAGCCCTCTCGCAGTGTCCGGAGCAAGTATGGTGGGTCTGACACACCGGTGTCAATGTGTTCTTTTTTCCATTTCCAGGAGTATATTTCTTTTCGCTGTGAGTCACGAGCTGGCAACGATGATTCATTTAGTACTGGATAGTGGTGAACTATCCTCACGAACTTTGTGTATTAGTTGAAACGTCCCCTTTTGAACAATTTTACAAGACTGTGCTTAGACTGACGCACAATATTTTTAGCGCAACGCAATCTGACTTTCAAAAAAATCCCTACAAAAGAATGGCCCTGACTAACATTAAACTATACCTTTCACAAATCACTTACCTCACAAAAATCTTCGCTGCTCAAGCTACTGCAATACAGCGAGCGCCACTACTGCCAGCTAAATAAAAGATTCAAACTATGGAGGGCACTAACTACTGATAGGGATAGTTAGCAAATGAAAGATATTAACAGAGAACAAAGAATGTATTTACCTTGATATCATCATATATATAGCAGTTCATGACAAATTACAAAACGCCGCCATCTCTCTCCCCACATCCACCACTACTGGCGGCTCACCTCCAACTGCCCAACGCTACGCGCTGTTCACAGCCAGCTGCCTAACACTACAATGGCGAGTATTACAACAATGCAAAGCAGCCACAGACTGCACACAGCACAGCCAGTGATTTTCATACAGAGGTGGCGTTATCAATAAAAAACCTAAACAGCCTACTTACATAGCCCCCATGCTCTGCACAAAAAATTTTACAAATTGGTTGGGGCAGTGGCCAATACATATTTGTTAAAATTTTTCATAATCGTAATTACAATAACAAAGAAATCAAATGCACACACTTATTGATACAATGTTGGTCAAAAGGTAAAATTTTCTCACAGTCCATAAATACAGTCCTGATCATTCATCACATTGCAGTGTTTTTCTCAAAGTCTGAGCAGTAAAAGAAAATGCACACGGAAGTAGTGGATTTCCATGCAGTCTTGAAGAAGTATCGTTGTCCTTCCAACGGAAAGACAGTGCTGACTCTCGACATGCAGACAGGTCATGGGCCACAACAGAGCAAACCCACAGCGGAGTCAGTCGAAGTTTTGAAGAGTATTGGTGGGTACGTCATCACAGAGCAGACCCACTGTAGTCCTGGTAGAGATTACGGTATTGGTGGGCCACCAGAGGCGCAGACCCACTGCAGTCCTTGCAGAAATAATAGTACTGGTGAGTCATCAAAGATGCAGACCCACTGTAGTCCTTGTAGAGATAATGGTACTGGTGGGCCACCAGAGGCGCAGACCCACTGCAGTCCTTGCAGAAATAATGGTACTGGTGAGTCATCAAAGATGCAGACCCACTGTAGTCCTTGTAGAGATAATGGTACTGGTGGGCCACCAGAGGCGCAGACCCACTGCAGTCCTTGCAGAAATAATGGTACTGGTGAGTCATCAAAGATGCAGACCCACTGTAGTCCTTGTAGAGATAATGGTACTGGTGGGCCACCAGAGGTGCAGACCCACTGCAGTCCTTGTAGAGATGGCCAGCAGCCATCTGTTGTGACTGTGCAGGTGCACAATCACCATTGAAGAGTCTTGCGGATAATATAGCAAGTCCATAACCACCACTTGTGCACTCACAAAGTTTTTGGAATTGTCCTTAGAACCAGCAATGCTGTTATCCAGTCCCTTGCTGAATTATTAACACATGTGCAAACACTATCAGTCCCTACTTCTCACATATTATCCATATACTATGACCAACAAAAACGTGTGCAGTGAAATGTAACTTACAAGTTGCTTAATTTGATGAACTGGTGTCAATTACAATTTTATTACATAAGAACACAATAACAAAGGTACAAAACACATCAGTAAAGAACATAACAATACAGATAACATTTGTGGTAATAGGGGCTTTATAAAAGAATAGAAATAGACATATACGTCAGTGTTACAGGAATTATGACATGAGTACATACATAAAAGATCAGAATAACTTTCGAAACATCAACTTCACACATGAGCATTAAAATAAAACAAAATAAATAATGTCTAAGCATATTTACAAGGTAAATAACATATTATTAATGCCAATTATATTTGAGGATAACAGTATTCCTCATCATAGTGAATGTAGCTTAGTATTAGAAGAAGAAAAAATTCTATAAAACTACACAGAGACAGGAAGAAAACAAATACACAAGGGTACACAAACACATAGTGGGATAACACAAAAGGAAAGGATAGGGTTCGTTTTCAGTGTAACTTTGTTCTTGGAGATCTCCCTTCGTTCATCATTATTCCCAAAAAGTCCTATCTATACCTCCTTCCTGTATTCTATTCATATTTCTTTCAAAATAATTATTTCTCAGTGCAAAATACTCATTTTTGCCATATCTGTTTCTTGTGGCTTCTCAATGCATTTCTTCCAATTCATCATAGTTAGTTTCTTATATAGTCTACCCCCTCTTAAGCTAACTTAAATCTACTGAGCTCAGATGCTAAACTAAGGAACGAGGCAATGCAGCAGCAAAAAAAAAACAATTAACACAAACAGCAATGATAAAAAATACAAAAGGCAAAGCAACCAGCATAAATTACAACTAATATAAGGCAATGAGCAGCAAACAAGAAAAAATAAATCTGGCTTAGCAGAGTAACACAAATTAAAATTCAGTAGCACTATGCCTGGCAAACAGCATAACTTATACCTAAACATGACAAAGTTCAAGCAGAAAAAGTATTACACTAAAAATGGCCATGTCTAATACCTATGTCACATCTTAACACTAGAGTGATGCATCACGAGAACTTGCACTAGCAGATAAGTTACCAAATCGAAAAGAAATTATTTATGCAATTTCTGTGAAGGGAAATGTCTATTAGTGCTCCCTCATTTTTTTTGAAATATATCACAAAACTATTATTTACTGGATCTGGAGACAGAAAATATTTATTTTAACCAGTGCTGCAGTGCAGCTAGAAACTAGATATTAAACAAAATGAGTAAATAAATACATAAAGCAAGCCATATGGCATTTCTCTCAATTCTCGTAGATACACACTTGTCCTAATCAGGTGTGCAGATGTAAGAATATTTCTCGTCATTTCATTAGGCATTTCAGTAAATATCATAAATTAAGAGCTCCACAGTGTACATATGTTTTCAAGTTCGACCGTATCGTTTTTTGCGATGCTCTCTACAAAGGAATGTCAGAAGCGAGGTTAATGGCCCCCTTTTTCTTTTTTTCTTCACCTAATGGCTGTTTCTCCAGGTGGCTGGCACAGGTGGCCGCTCAAGATGCGTTACATCAAGGTCACTTACCTTTCTTACTGAAATATTTACGACAGCAGTTTCCGCTACAGTGGCAGTCTCATATAAAAATATTTCACAGGTCAAGAATTAGCGTTGCAAATCTGTAGAAACAAAATCTTATTGATATAACAGTGTTCAAAAAAATTTTCGTCGGCATTGTCATACATTCACGCATTTACGCACATTTCATAATTCTTAAAGTACGATTCTTGGTTTCCAACATACTTCTTATTCCTCATATACGGTAGCATCATCTTATTGATCATAAATATACCTCACCAGCATAATACACATCGTCGTCGTAAAAATAACATAAAACCTCAGCCAAATCTCAAAATCGTCGTAGCTTCCTCCAATAGTTTGAAAACCTAAAAAAAATTCTCTGCTCATGTCAAAAGTGTCATCTGCCTCAAACGCACTTCAAAAATTATGATCCCATACCAAATACATCATTCAAGGCTCTCATAGTATCACAATGGTTCCGGCAAAATATGAACAGTTTACAAGGTACAGACAAAATACAATTTCGTAAGTGTGAAGTTATCCAACGGTATAATTACGTAAACATCTGTCACTAATGTAGTAAAAAAAAATGTTTATCTCTCAGTTAAATGATCAGATAGCTGTGTAATTTGTGTGTTAGAGAAATATGGTACCGATGTGTAAAGTTGTATAAGCAAATACCATATTAGCTAGGGTTCCTTGTGGTTGCCACACACATGGTACACAAAGTAGGCGTGTACCCCCCTGAGGATTAATGTAATTATACCCTCAGGTGTTACAGATTACAGCAATGGAATGAAATGTATCACGGAAAATTTTCTTTGTAATTCAAAAATCTTTAAAAATAAATGTTTTAAGTATAAAATTAATCACTCAAATACGTGTCCTATAGCGCTAAATGTGCGTATTGCTGTAAGATAATTCTGTGGAAGTGTCGTAATTATCGTCCTCCGAAAGCTCAGTTCTGCAGAAGTCAATGTACTTACCTGATGATAAACAAAAGTGAAATGCTTTGCTTATAGATATCGTAGTTATTACGCTTATTGTTGTGATGAAGGAAGTACTGTACTGTAACGTATTGTTGTGCTACGGAAAAGGCTGTCTCATTGTAGCTATACCACAAAAGTTACTAATAAAACATGTTTTTCTTTCCAAAAGAATTCAGAAAACTGTGCAAATATAAAACAGATACACCGCAAAAGAAACATTGTAAATTGTCACTCATTAGTAGCGTCGTGATAAAATCGTGTAGCTGTCACATAAACTAACCTCTGTGTCATCTGGTATCTCACTGAAAGTACTTTAAACCCAGAATATATTTTCAACTAAACCAAAATGTTGCATTAAAATCTCATTAGCAGTACCAGTATGTGTCCTAAGTATTTAAGCCTGATAGTCGTTACGTAATCGTGCAGCTAACAAGCAAGAATGTACAAATACAACACTGTGTCGTCTGTTCACTATAACAATACATTCGTAATTTCTGTTTAAAAATGTTCCCTAGGTTCTAGACTGGATGTTTAACTTCAAACATTGTTGCATGTTAACAGTTTCTTAAGTCTGACAAAGCATACTAGTAATATGAAGTGAAAAGTTTTATGGCAAAGACAAAGTTAAAAAGCAGATTATCTTTCAATAAGCGGTTTTGTATGTGAAGTGTGGTGAAATCCTTTACTCTTCATAGTACTCAGAGTTTGAACTTGAATGCAATTGTCATGCGGTATACGTCAGTAAGGAGTACTGGAATTTTTCTCAAGGTTAGCGTCTATGTTATTTATCTCGGAGCCAGCCGGCGTACGCAGCTGCCTGTGGTGCGAGCCATTGTCTGTCCCTTTGTTGGCGCGCGTCGTTATTGGGATTAGGAGACCTAACTTCTACAAATTCACCGTGACGAGAGGGCCCAGCTCTGTTTAAATCCCGCCAGTTCTGATGCAATTCAGGTCTGTCGTTACGAATATATCGTCTGTCGTCATGTCGGTAGGTTCCGTAGTTTCTTCCTTGTCCGTCACGTGGTGGAGAATTTCTCCCTGAATCGTAACTGTGCGCCGAACTGTTGCGTCTGAAGTTATTCCGCCTCCCTTGATAATAATTGTTTTGGTTCCCATATTGTCTGTTTCTCTGATTGTCTCTGTGATAGTCATTACTACGGAAATGCGATCTTTCTCTGTAACTATTATTCTGCCAACGGTTGTCATACGGATGGTGTCTGTTTTGGTCACGATTTGTGTTGTGAGAATAGCCTTGTCGTGTCCAGTTATTGTTTCTGTCGTCACGGAATTGTGACAGATGTGACCTGTAATTGTTGTGCTCCTGGTTTCGCGTTCCGCGATTGTCAGTGTCAATTTCCAGTTCTTGTAACAGTCCCTGAAAAGCCTCAATGTCTTCTTTGCAACGTCCTGCTAAAATAATATGTCGTAAATGTTCAGGTAATTTGATTAAGCAAATGCGGATGAGTTCTGAGGGGCTGTATGGGTTTGACAGGTACTGATTCTTGTGCAACATGTCTTCAAAATATTTCACAAGACTGGAAAATTCAGATTGTTCGAAATGTTTCATCATTATGATGCTATATTTTACTCGGTCTTGTGTAGCTTGAGACCAATATGCTGAGAGGAAGGCATGGTAAAATTTTCCTTCACTGTGGCAATCGTGAATGACCGATCGCATTCTTACAGCTGGTTCATTCTCTAAGTAGCCACACATAAATTCTAATCTGTGTTCTAACGACCAGTTGGGAGGAAAACAATGAGAGAATTGATGGAGCCATGCTTGTGGATAAATGTCGTTGCCTGAATTCTTAAATGTTTTGAATTTACGTATAGTAATGAACAGCTTATAGTCAAAATCATCATGTCGGCGAGTCGCATATCGGTCATTGTTACGTCGTGTCGGCGGTTCCATCTCAAAATTCGTTGTGCCTTGCCAATTTCTGTCATAATTTCCGAAGTGTCCTGTGTTATTATTTTGTGGCTGTTCCATATTTCTAAGTCCCTCTTCCCGTATTGGGGCGCGAGTGTCCTCTGAAATACGTAATTCTTGTATTACCTGTGTCAGCTGATCTTGTACTTCGCGGATTTCTCTTTGGTGTTGCGTGTTAATTTGATTCAGATTTTGTTTCAGTTTCCTAATTTGTTCGCTCTCTTCTGTGTCATTAAAGACTACCGGTTTTGTGTCATTCAGATTATCATCTACCTTCGTAGATAAGTTAATGAACTGATCCGAAAGTTCGGCTACTTTCTCCGATAGTGTACTTATTTCCTCAGTGTGTTTTTCTGAACCAAGTTTCAGAGTATCTACTGTGTCCTTTAAGTTTTCCTGAGTATTTGCAAGTTGCGTAACCGAATCGGTAGATGCAACTAAGTCAAATTTAGCTTGCAAGGTCTCATGATTTTCATGAACAGTAGTTTGCAGTTCTTTTATGGCTGCTTCGTGATTCTGTAGTGCATTTTCATGACGCGAAAAAATAGGTTGGAAATGCTCACAAATTTGTGTTTTTACGTCATTACAGACTTTTTGACATTTCGATTCAATGTGATGTAACTCAGTAGTTAAATCCTCACGTGTTTGTTCAAGAGTTTGCTCCAATGAGTCTAACTTTTGAAGATTTTGTTCCATTGTGTCTAACTTTTTAAGATTTTGTTCCACTGAGTCTAACTGTTGCTGTGTTTGTCTCTGGTGTTGTTCCATTGTGTTTAACTTTTGCTGTGTTTGACTCTGATTTTGTTCAAGCGTTGTGTCTAACTTTTGTAGCCTTTGTCCCATTTGTTGCATTAACTGTAATAACAATGCACTGGTGTCTGAAACACGTTCCTCAGTGCTTTTCGGCAGTGAAGTTGCACCGGCAACATTCACATTTTGACAAGCAGAAAATGTGTCTTGACTTATTTGAGAAAACGGTGAGGACCCAAATCCTGAATCCACAGCATTTGCGAGATTGTTTCCTGTCATTTCGGATTCCTGAGGCGAGCTGTCGCCGACCGATCGATCGATAATGCTTCCCTGTCCTCTAATTGTTTCGCTGTCTACACCATTGTTTGCCGCCCGCTCCATTTCCCTATGCACAATTACCAAATTACTACTTTGAACATCAGTTAATTCATTACTCTGCGGCGCTAACACACTGCTTTCGTCTTCACTGTCATTTCTCAATTTAGTTTGGAGCCTAGTATTACGTTTTTCACACGCCATTATTGTCACAGTATTTCACACGACAACACAGAAAAGCACAATTTGAAGAGCAAAAATAAGAGAACACATTAACATAGCACTGAAAATAATATGTAGTTAATTGCAAGCGCAGCTGCGAAATACTTGGTGCAAATCTACAAGCATGCCACAACTGTTTTACTGTACAACAATGAAAAACTACAACTACAAAGGAAATTCTCTCTATGATTACGCGCTAGCAATAAACAAAAGCTACACTAATTACACAAACTACAAGAAAAAAAATCAGAAGATTCCAGTGAGGTATCCTCGGCTAAGGGTCGACATATGAAACGTCCCCTTTCGAACAATTTTACAAGACTGTGCTTAGACTGACGCACAATATTTTTAGCGCAACGCAATCTGACTTTCAAAAAAATCCCTACAAAAGAATGGCCCTGACTAACATTAAACTATACCTTTCACAAATCACTTACCTCACAAAAATCTTCGCTGCTCAAGCTACTGCAATACAGCGAGCGCCACTACTGCCAGCTAAATAAAAGATTCAAACTATGGAAGGCACTAACTACTGATAGGGATAGTTAGCAAATGAAAGATATTAACAGAGAACAAAGAATGTATTTACCTTGATATCATCATATATATAGCAGTTCATGACAAATTACAAAACTCCGCCATCTCTCTCCCCACATCCACCACTACTGGCGGCTCACCTCCAACTGCCCAACGCTACGCGCTGTTCACAGCCAGCTGCCTAACACTACAATGGCGAGTATTACAACAATGCAAAGCAGCCACAGACTGCACACAGCACAGCCAGTGATTTTCATACAGAGGTGGCGTTATCAATAAAAAACCTAAACAGCCTACTTACAGAGTAACTGCGCGTCCATGTTGCATTTCCTTAATCCAGTCAACCTGGAAAGAAATAAGTGAGTGGAAGAGCTAGATTGATCTGGATGTGGTATTTTCCTTCAAAACATATTACACTTTTACCTCAAAAGCACCCATCAAATGAAAACAATAGTATTCAATCCACGGCTTCCTCAGTGACTACAAAATGCAAATGCAGTAATTTATGAAAGACACAAAAATAGTATCGTGACATGAATGACATTACGCCTCAATAGGATAAAAATTGTTTTCATTTTACGTAAACAGCCATCTATATTTATGAACACAGTCAATAAAACTTATTATAACTTGTTCCAAAACTGAGCTCCAATTAAAAACATCAACCAACAACACTTGGGCCACTCTAGTCACATGCTTAAGATAGCCAACTTGCCTTTGGCCAACAACACCAACGGTTTCTTGAATCACGGTCAGAGACTTTCTGGATAACAAATAAACCACCTAGCACTTCTGTGCGTGCAGCGAGGTACACTAGACTTCAGAACTCTGATGGTAGGTACCGCCGTTGACGACACTGACAGGGTAACATTCCCAAGTGTCAATAAAGGATCTTGATGAAATACAGCGGCTGTGCAGAGGGATCAAAACAGTGCAATAGGTATCCTTTTGTTTCGGCCAGTTTGACTTTTACAGGGGAAAACACACCCTGAGAGGTGATTTAACAAATTTACAAAATACCCCACTAACATTTCTTAAATCTCCAAAATGAAAATTTTTTATACAACATAAATTTAAAAAAAAAACGTTCAAGACACATACATCCTTGTGTAATAAAGCAATTCCTGAAATACCATTTTCGGAGCATAAGCTGTACACAATGTGCTGCCGGAATATTTTCAAGGTACCTAATTAGTATGTCAAAACATTCATACCGTATAAATTTTTTACTTATATTTTTTTCATTTTTTAAATTGTTATTTTACGTTTCACATTCATAGTTCTTTTAATTTGCCGTTTTACGTAAATCTGTTAAGTTAGTAGATAATGATAAGTAACTCTTTGTCATGATAGAAAACCATTACAGTAACAATAATCTGTAAATAACTGCTTCAAAGAAAAGTTGAAACGAATGAAATTTTATCACATAATACAAACGACAGAGCATACAGTATAAAACAAATTTCAGCATGATTTCAAATTGTCACGGATGACCCTCTAAATATCCTGATTTGTATCAGGCATATTTCAGTACGTTGGTAAGCTTTGAAGAAGAGAATTGATTATATACTGGTAACTGTAATTTGATTGCATTGTTTCTTAAATGGAAACTGACATTATAATCGGTCAACAGAACTACATCTGAAAATCTTCCCACGAAGTTCTTCCTTTTTCTTTACATTTCATCCCCTTCGCCCCGTATGGGAGGGGGTTAGGATGTCATCAATACAATTTTCGGTTTTCATCCAAGTGAATTTAAAATTTTTACAGTGAGAGACATGAACAAAATTGGAGGTTGTTTTCTACTTTAAATTAAATCAGACAGGCAGTAAAAAGAGGAAAACACACATTTTAAAAACACATCGCAGGAAGGTGAAATTATTCTGACGAAACTCTGCATTACAGGACTTTCACTTTAAAAAACTGAAGGACCTGCTCGAGGGTAAGAGGTACTGCTGAAGGACAGAGTATATTCCATGGGGTTGATGGGTGTGGCTAAAAGATAGGGATCTGTTAGATAGGAAAAACTATGGAGATGAGAGGTAGGAGCTGAGTTGGATAGTGGAAATACATTCGATGGGAAAGACAGAAGGTGAGGAGCAATGTGTCACGTCGGTAGGAGATGTAGAGGTGTTCAGTGTGGGTGAGGAGGGGTGGGAATTTGATCAGATGGTAGACGATCCAGGTGGGAGAAGGTAAACAGGTGTAGAAAACGACATGGAGTGCATGGCGTTCGAGGATTTGGAGGGATCTATAGAACTTTGGTTCGGTGGAGATCTGCGCATCATTTGTGTAGCTGAGGATGGCTCGGATCAGCATTTTATAGATGTGGAGAATAGTGGAGGGGTGTAGGAGAATAGTGGAGGGGTGTAATCTCCAAGTTTGGACTATTAGTAGTTTTAGTCTATAGCAGGTTTACTGTTGGATTGTTAGTAGGTGAGGTTTCCATGTTAGCTGAAGTCGAGGGTTACTGCAAGACATTTTAGTGTGCTAGTTAGCTGAATAGGATGGTTATGAATGGTAAGGGAGAAGTAGAAATCATGGAGATGGAAGGTATGGGTGGTATGCCCTACTATTGCCTGGGCTTTGGAGGGGCAGACATAGTTAATTGGAAGTGTATATGTATGAAGTTTGAAAAGGAGACCGGAACATCCTACAGGGTCGTAAGCGTTTTCTATGTCGATGAAGACAAAAACAGAGGATTTGTGGGAGCTTAGTTGGTGGAATAGGAGATGGCAGATGTGCAGGGGCTGGTTATCAGAGGAGAAATTGGGACAGAAGCCGCACTGATCAATAGAAAGAAGGTGGTGTTGGTTCAAGTGTTGACGGATGCATCAGGAGAGGATTAATTCGAAGACCTTGCTAAAATCTGAGGTGAGGCAGATGGGGCATAGGAAGAGGTCTAGTAGGAGGTTTGTGGGGTTTGAGGGAAAGTAGGATATTGGATGTTTTCCTTTTTTGATAATTGTTGAGAGGATAGTGTTGTAAAGGATTGTAAGGGTGGTGAGAAACGATAGGGAGAGTCTTTGAGGTGTCGATAAGTAATGCAGTTGTGATCAGGGAAAGTGTTGCGTTTTTTGTGGAGTATTAGTTCTATATCGCTTATTGTAATTAGTGGTTTGATTCTGTTTGTCGTATTCTGTCCAAATAGGAGCCAGAAGCGAGACAGGAGCACATCTATGTTAATGGATGGTAAGGAATAGTAGGTGATCAAATGTGGAGTATCAGGAATGGAGAAGATGACAGACAGGTAGTCCATGATGCTACTCCAGGTGGGCGTAAAACGAATGCGTGCAACGGGAAATACTGAACACGAAAATGAAGATTTGTGCATGTCTGATAACTTTGTCCCCTCTTTCTCTTGATATAAATATTGTATTTTGGATAAGGATATCAATAATTGTGGACTGGTAGGTTATCTGCTTGGTGACATTATACATGGAACTTAAGTCATTGTGTGTGACTCAGAGTCCTCAGAAGTCAGTGCCAGGAGACTGTCTGCTACAGATTATGATGTTATGATGTTTATCGGTCTCTGTCTGGCAGAGAACAGCAGAAGGAAAAGCAAATAGAGTTCACAGTTCCGTACAGCTACTAGCAGTTGCTGTAGGATTAACTGATGCCGGCCGTTGTGGCCGAGAGGTTCTAGGCGCTCCAGTCTGGAACCGCGCGACTGCTGCGGTCGCAGGTTCGAATCTGCCTCGGGCATGGATGTGTGGGATGTCCTTAGGTTAGTTATGTTTAAGTAGTTCTAAGTTCTAGAGGACCGATGACCTCAGATGTTAAGTCCCATAGTGCTCAGAGCCATTTGAACCATTGTGAACCATTTGATTAACTGACTGTATCATGTATGCAATTTGTTTATCTCATCTCCATCATGTAGTACAACAGTGGAAATAAGTAATTAGTGGCCGTTTCAACACCCATCTTTGACCCAGGCCAGCAAGTCTGGCTTGGACGGACATTTGCTTCCTGTTCTGTCGTTGCTGCCCAAAGTGTTCAGTTAGTTGCATTGCAATAGGCCTGCTGTTTGCCAATGACCACAATATGGCTTTGGCTTACTGACAGAGCCCCTTGCTTCTGATTTTCTCTGCAGCTATGCTGTTAGCCTCCCGTTCCATCTGCACATCACATCGTTGCTTCCAGTGCGTCTGGCAAAAGTTGTTTTTTGAATACTGTACCCACTAATACATACAGTTAGTTTCCGATTTACACAAATACCATAAAATACACAACACAAAATGATTGACATGTTTCTGTTATGAATTTTCATTTTAGATGCGCTCACCAGTGAGGTCATTTATCTTTACAGTTTTTGTTGGTCTAGTTGTACAATCAGCCAAGATGCTCACATGTTTACTCTTATTTTTCTGATCAAAATTTCATGTACAAAGTTAACGTTAACTATAAAAGAACATACTCCTCAACCTATGTAACTTAATTATTAAATATCTGTCGGCACCTGTATACCTATGAAAAAATACGTATAACAGTAGAATTATGATCATCACCAGATCTCAATGTTAGTAATTGCAAATACAACTTCTTAAACTACTGGCCAAGGATGTTTGTACTAGTCTAACTATAACCCTATTCAAAGTACTACACTGTCGTTGGGTATCACAAGGTCGTCCGATCTCATGGCTCTTGGTTTCGTTGTGGATGTCGTCGTGAATATCTGTGAACAAGAAAGTGCACATCTGCACAAACATATACAAATGAATGAGTAAGCGAGCCTCTTCTTCATTTCATGCTTCGGCTTGTTTCCTGTGGACAATCATAAACTACAAAGCAAGTTTAATGCAAAATTACTGGTAGCTACTTTAATCACACTATCACATACCTTCTTTCATGCTTTTACTCAGTAATACCTCCTCCGTCTTTCCTCTTCTCAGGAGCTGCTGCTATTACCTTTATCTGTCGTAAACTCTTCCTTTTATGATTCTTGAGTTTCTCCCGGCGTATTTGATAATCAAAATATCCACGGGTGTACTGCCGGTCTACAGTGTCCAACGGGCACGATATTTCGGCGATCATACATGTCGCCATCATCAGGTGAACTGACGGACTGAGCTCCTGTGAACGTGCCGGCACGGATATCCGTACGCTATGGCTGCTCAGAGGGAACTGGGTTCGGTCGCGACGGCGGCCGATTTAAACACCCTCAGCCCGCGGCGCGCTCCCTCCGCTGTGCGCGCCCCGCGCCACGGTCGCGCGGTGGAACAGATTGCGACGGCGTCTGAGATGATGTCGGTGTGATGGCTCCGTCCGCCGTGGTCGTCACAACTATACGTTTGCTCGATTTACTCTTGATTAACCCAATCGCTGGTTCCCAAGCCTTGCTAAGATTATAGCCACAGTCACGGTTTATGAGGTCGTCGTTGGTGCGAATTTCGATGGCCTCTCTAACAAAGCTGTCCCAGTATCTCGGCGTCTGTACCAGAATCCTCGTGCGTTCATACTCCATAGCGTGATTTTCCGACAAACAATGTTCAGCGACCGCCGACTTGCTCGGATACATCAGTCGAGTGTGCCTCTGGTGTTCACGGCATCGATCCTCGACGGTACGCATCATCTGACCAATATACGACTTGCCACATTGACACGGAACCTGGTACACGCCGGCCTTCCTCAAGCTTAAGATGACCTCGGTTTGAGGAACGCCGGCGATTGGGTTAATCAAGAGTAAATCGAGCAAACGTCTAGTTGTGACGACCACGGCGGACAGAGCCATCACTCCGACGTCATCTCAGACGCCGTCGCAATCTGTTCCACCGCGTGACCGTGGCGCGGGGCGCGCACAGCGGAGGGAGCGCGCCGCGGACGGAGGATATTTAAATCGGCCGCCGCCACGACCGAACCCATTTCCCTCTGAGCAGCCATAGCGTACGGATCTCCGTGCCGGCACGTTCACAGGAGCTCAGTCCGTCAGTTCACCTGATGATGGCCACATGTATGATCGCCGAAATATTGTGCCCGTTGGACACTGTAGACCGGCAGTACACCCGTGGATATTTTGATCTTCCTTTTATGTTACTAAAGTTATATTTTATTTTTCTAGTGGTACCTTCAAATGTTAAGATTTTAATACATTATATAAAATTATTGCTCATCAACACAACTGTCATGCCCTTATGTACTACCCACAATGTCATGTGCTTTGAACGTATAGCATTTTGTGCTTACCTTTATTAATTTTTACGTGTTGATATCCCCTTATTACTCATCCATTTCATGATGCTATAACACTCAACATTTCGGTGAGCAGAACTGGCCGCCATGTACACAATTCTTCCGTCTCTCCGAACAACATAAATGCAGCACTTCCATGTACAAATAATGGTGCGCTCTCGCTAGCCACGTGGAGCACACCACCTAGTGAACTCTCGTTTCTCTGAATGGAGACAATTCATACTTGGACGACACAGCTGCGTGTCACCATAAACCACTACTCATTTGTGACCCCATTGCCAAACGTGGAAAATAGACACTCCTTTCATGAAGTAGTTGTAACGTGTTTTTCAAAATGCTAACGTTCTCTTCTAATACATTCCACATCAATTGGCTAGCAAACTTACCTACTCACACATCTTTACAACATTTTTGCAGTACTGCACTTTTCTCATTTTTACTTAATTCTTTCATGGACGGGTAGCACATCTTAAAATCCATACACCTTTTAAATTGTACACTCAGCTTGCTGTGCACATAGTTATAGCCTGCACAAAGAAACATACCATAACTTTCTCACCCTCGACATCCTGCCCTTTTTACGCACTGTAGTACATCTTTTAACACGATAATAGCACAGACAATATTGATAAATCTACATATCCCTTCAGTGTAATAACTTACTTAATTGCTAACTATGTACAATATACTTTATTTTCGCCATACAAGTGTAACGTTGTTACTTTAATTTGCTATGAAAGCGGTACTGATAGACAATAAAAGCGGTTTAAAAGCTGTGAGCTGTCTGGGGAAGTTAATCTTGCATTACTGAGCAACTGTTTCACCAGGTATCCAGTTTAGCTTACCAAATTCCCAACCAGACTAACATGAATTATAATCTTTTAATAGGCATACAACAACCGGTAATATACACTCCTGGAAATGGAAAAAAGAACACATTGACACCGGTGTGTCAGACCCACCATACTTGCTCCGGACACTGCGAGAGGGCTGTACAAGCAATGATCACACGCACGGCACAGCGGACACACCAGGAACCGCGGTGTTGGCCGTCGAATGGCGCTAGCTGCGCAGCATTTGTGCACCGCCGCCGTCAGTGTCAGCCAGTTTGCCGTAGCATACGGAGCTCCATCGCAGTCTTTAACACTGGTAGCATGCCGCGACAGCGTGGACGTGAACCGTATGTGCAGTTGACGGACTTTGAGCGAGGGCGTATAGTGGGCATGCGGGAGGCCGGGTGGACGTACCGCCGAATTGCTCAACACGTGGGGCGTGAGGTCTCCACAGTACATCGATGTTGTCGCCAGTGGTCGGCGGAAGGCGCACGTGCCCGTCGACCTGGGACCGGACCGCAGCGACGCACGGATGCACGCCAAGACCGTAGGATCCTACGCAGTGCCGTAAGGGACCGCACCGCCACTTACCAGCAATTTAGGGACACTGTTGCTCCTGGGGTATCGGCGAGGACCATTCGCAACCGTCTCCATGAAGCTGGGCTACGGTCCCGCACACCGTTAGGCCGTCTTCCGCTCACGCCCCAACATCGTGCAGCCCGCCTCCAGTGATGTCGCGACAGGCGTGAATGGAGGGACGAATGGAGACGTGTCGTCTTCAGCGATGAGAGTCGCTTCTGCCTTGGTGCCAATGATGGTCGTATGCGTGTTTGGCGCCGTGCAGGTGAGCGCCACAATCAGCACTGCATACGACCGAGGCACACAGGGCCAACACCCGGCATCATGGTGTGGGGAGCGATCTCCTACACTGGCCGTACACCACTGGTGATCGTCGAGGGGACACTGAATAGTGCACGGTACATCCAAACCGTCATCGAACCCATCGTTCTACCATTCCTAGACCGGCAAGGGAACTTGCTGTTCCAACAGGACAATGCACGTCCGCATGTATCCTGTGCCACCCAACGTGCTCTAGAAGGTGTAAGTCAACTACCCTGGCCAGCAAGATCTCCGGATCTGTCCCCCATTGAGCATGTTTGGGACTGGATGAAGCGTCGTCTCACGCGGTCTGCACGTCCAGCACGAACGATGGTCCAACTGAGGCGCCAGGTGGAAATGGCATGGCAAGCCGTTCCACAGGACTACATCCAGCATCTCTACGATCGTCTCCATGGGAGAATAGCAGCCTGCATTGCTGCGAAAGGTGGATATACACTGTACTAGTGCCGACATTGTGCATGCTCTGTTGCCTGTGTCTATGTGCCTGTGGTTCTGTCAGTGTGATCATGTGATGTATCTGACCCCAGGAATGTGTCAATAAAGTTTCCCCTTCCTGGGACAATGAATTCACGGTGTTCTTATTTTAATTTCCAGGAGTGTATATATATATATATATATATATATATATAAAAGAGAATTTAAATAAAAAGAAAGAAATCAGTTTATATTTGGAAATTTATTTTAAGATTGATCATTGAAATTTCAGCATATTAAACTCGATTCATAACTAAGCTGGTGCCTTATTTAGGATTGTGAAAATGTGAGATTGTAATCTTACGGAACACATCAAATATGGAGCCAAGATTGGGAGACTGCATACAACACTGTATTCATAAAATAACACACGAAGAACGTTGAAACATTTGCAAGATGAAATTAACCATAACCAACCGATTCAATTTTCACCCAAAAAATTACGTTCGCAGCACAATCCTGTCCGTCATGTAATTACCACACACTGGTATACTAAATTCATACTAACTCTCTGTGAAATATTCCCAAAAAGAATAGCTGAGGCTACTTTGATGATTACACCACATGCTTCACGTGGTCAACTTGGTTTACACAAAGCGTATAACTCCACAATAATTTTGATAATTAAAATAAATTAGATCGAAAAGCAATTTACAAAAGAAAAACCTCGAACTGGTTACTAACGTCTTACTATTAACCTGATGGGTCAAACAGTTATAGAAGCACGTGGTACTGGTCTCGCAAAGTACACCCCACGTGGGTTGAACATAAAGAAAAGTTGCTATATTGAAAAATATTGTCAAGACGAGACGTTATAATCACACAAGCATTCGCATGTAAGATTGATCTTAGAGTTACTGATCAACACGTGGTTCCATTTTACTCACAAAGTAGTGACAAAGCAACTACCAGAAAAAAATCTGAACTTCACACGAGAATTACACTGCACTGCAATTTAAGATAACATTAGATATTTTAGAGCTAAACCTGAAATAAAGGTGATTAAATTTTCAGTTAAGCTGAACCTAAGAAATCCATTGTCCTACGGACTTAGCAGACACGCGCTTAGCCGGAGATCTTCCCACTTCAGACGCTCGCCACGGACAGACTGCCTGGTCCCTTCCTGAGGGGTGGCTCACAAATACAAACGGAAGTGGCCAGAGGGGCAGCTTCCTATACCAACATGACAACGGACGGACAGGACCATACTAAGGATAGAAACCTCTCTGCTTTTAGAAAGCGTAGCTACCTGTTCCGACGTTGGTCCTACTGTTCTCTAGCAGACAGCCTTGTCTGCTACCCTCAAGCATGCAACTAGAAATACATTTGCTCATTCATCCTCTCACACAGAAGGGAAGGGGGATGACAGTATCTTATCATATACAGTATATAAAAGAAAGCGGATGTAGGTTCCATATGAGACTGTGTGACATGAATTACATATAAACTGTGTTTTAAAGTGTAATAGTGTGACAGATCGTTCTTGTTTATGTGTAAAAGTAACACGTTCCACTACTCAGTCTCCTCCCAGATAGTCAGAAACGCCACAGTAAATTTAGAAGAGGAATTTATGCCGTAAATGACAACAGATTTAAGAAATTAAACATGAAAGGAATCCAACAGAGACCTTTCACAAGCTCATTTTAATTCTTCTATGTCATTTTGCCGTACTCTCCCTGGGTTAGGTGGTATAATTTCAATCGATTGTTTCCGATTCCTGTTGTTATTCATTCCACCCCATCCCTGGTCAGACCACTGAAGAGTTTCTCTATTGTCGTCCCATGATGCGCTATCACATTTTAGCTCCCATCTGCGTTCATTTTGTTGTCTATATTCTCTGCCATAGTTCTTCCGCTGTACATTGTTCACACTGCGATATCTATGGTCCATGTTTTGATGAGGCGGACGATTTACATTGTCTTGCCAATTACGGCCTCTATTATTCCCTCTGTTGTTCTCCATTCTTTCACTTTGCACGTCTCTCTGCCTACGTTTTTCTCGAGCCTGCTGCTCGTTGAAAGCGAACTCCAACTCTCTTAGGATATCCTTGAATCCTTCTACATCACTTCCACATCGGCCGACGAGCGTTTCCTGGTAGGAAATTGGCAACTTCATGTAACACAATCTTATGATCTCAACCGGTGTGGGACCGATGACCATCGCAGTCTGGTCCCTTTAATCCCCCAAACCAACCAATCAACCGGTGTGCATGGGTCGTCCAAATACTGATTTTTCTTGGTCAATTTTTCGAAATACTTCACCAGGCTATAGAACCCTGAACTATCCAAGACTCTGCTCACCATTATTTCTTGTTTGATCCTGTAATGTGTCTCCTTGGACCAGTATTTGGTTAAAAATACGTCACCAAACTCTTCGTATTACGTGCACGTTATTGCAATATTCCAAATGCATTCGGCCGATATTCCCTCGATATGTGAACATACGAAGTCCAGTTTGTACATCAGAGGCCAGTGAGGAGATATTGATAAATCAAATTGTCCAATGAAAGTTTTTGGGTGTAAAATATTACTCTCGCCTTTGTAATGCAGGAACATTCGTACAGTGATAAAATGCTTAAAATCCAAAATTCCATTAGAATTTCTTTCCGCTCAGCCACCACATTCTCACTTGACGCTAACGTTTCCGGTCTACCGTTAGTTTGGGCATCCTCTCTTCTACTCCCTGTCACTTTTTCATCAATGGAAAAATGTCTCATGGTGCGCATTATCGGGTAACAACGATCCGTATGAAATATCTCATTGCCGTTCTCCGTATTCGCAATTTATGACCCAGTCGTGCCTTGTGTAGACGCAGGGGCTATATCTCCAGCGATATTTCGTTACTCTGTAGATACGCTTTCACTCTGGACATGTTCGCGCTGAGTTCTGAGTTCTGTTATTTCCAAATCGCCTACTATTTGTTTTCTGAGATGTGATTTTTGGCTAGGTTGCGACCTGTCTTCCTGAGATAATTGCTTAATTTCGCTTTCTATGTTTTGTTTAAATTGGGAGAGCTCCGTGGTCAATGCGTTATTTGGCGCATTTTCTGTCTTTTGCAGCTGCGTTATTTCTACTTGTTTCACGTGCCTCTGCAACTCCATTAATGCACCTCTACCTAATTTTGTCGTGTTTTCTGTCTTCTTTAATGTTTCCAGAGCAATCTGCTTTGCCCTCCTCGATAGTAATAGCGCCTCGTTCGCGGTTCTTCTGAACTCCGCAATCTTTCGTTCTAGTTTTTTTCGGAGCATGACCACCTCCTTTTTCATTTCCCTCGTTTCATGTTTTATCGAATGAATCTCGACATTAAGGGTTTCAATTTTACTTCCCATTTCAGCACTAACGTTTTGAATTTTACTTCCCATTTCAACACTAACGATTTGAATTTTACTTCCCATTTCAGAGCGTACTTCATCATTCCCCTTTTTTATTTGGCTTGACAATTCACAGCTGATCTTTTGAATTTTACTTGCCATTTCACTTCCCAATTCAGAGCTGTCCTTTTGAATTTTATTTCCCATTTCACTTTCCATTGCTTTTAGGTATGCAGGGATGTTCGACACACCTGAGTTAACTAAATCTTCTCTCCTAATGTGACTTTCTCTTCTTCCACTCTCATGTGATCTTCTGCCCTTTCTCCTTCCATTTCTTGGTATTCAAAAACGTCATCACTACGCGCCCCTGATATGTTGCCTCGTGACATTGTCACTGACGGTTATCTACAACGATTCTTAGTTATTCCATGTTCACTTGGACTCCCTACATCAGAGTTCCGTATCTTTACGATTGCCTCAGTGTGTCTCTGTTCCTCAACTTCGCTATCAGATTGCCCACCACGGGCTTGACTGTGTCTATCATCCTAAAAAAGTTCCATTGGATCGGTAGTCTCATCACCTGTGCCTTGTGCTGCTAACAAAGCTAACTCTTTCTTATCCCATAGGCTTTCTTAACTACCCCGTATATCTGCCAATTGTATATTGTTACAGCTAATGGTCTGTTGTCCTACTAAGCGCACTTTCGCCCAAGTTATCATTGACTGATCTCTGATACCAGTTTTCTCTTAAAAGTACACACAATTTTAATACCCACATTTATTATGTAACGGGCTTGTAACCTAAAAAATTACAACAAACAAGCTAAACAAATGACGACGCCGTGAATGACAAATGACACAAGATAAATATCAGTAAATTGCAGTGGGCTGAAGCGCAACGCCTCTCAAAAGAAATACAATAAAATACAAATACACTACTGGCCATTACAATTGCTACACCAAGAAGAAATGCACATTATTAACGGGTATTCATTGCACAAATATATTATACTAGAACAGACATGTGATTACATTTTCACGCAATTTGGGTGCATAGATCCAGAGAAATCAGTACCCAGAACAACCACCTCTGGCCGTAATAACGGCCTTGATACGCCTGGGCATAGAGAGAAACAGAGCTTGGATGGCGTGTACAGGTACAGCTGCCCATGCAGCTTCAACACGATACCACAGTACATCATGAGTAGTGACAGGCGTATTGTGACGAGTCAGTTGCACGGGGCCACTATTGACCAGACGTTTTCAATTGGTGAGAGATCTGGAGAATGTGTTGGCCAGGGCAGCAGTCGAATATTTTCTGTATCCATAAAGGCCCGTACAGGACCTGCAACATGCGGTCGTACATTATCCTGCTGAAATGTAGGGTTTCGCAGGGATCGAACGAAGGGTAGAGCCACGGGTTGTAACACAACTGAAATGTAACGTCCACTGTTCAAATGGCTCTGAGCACTATGGGACTTAACATCTGAGGTCATCAGTCCCCTAGAACTTAGAACTACTTAAACCTAACTAACCTAAGGACATCACACACATCCATGCCCGAGGCAGGATTCGAACCTGCGACCGTAGCGGTCGCGCGGTTCCAGACTGAAGCGTCTAGAACCGCTCGGCCACAGCGGCCGGCACCGTCCACTGTTCAAAGTGCCGTCAATGCGAACAAGAGGTGACAAGGATGTGTAACCAATGGCACCAGATACCATCACGCAAGGTGATACGCCAGTATGGGGATGACGAAAACACGCTTCCAATCTGCGTTCACCGCGATGTCGCCAAACACGGATGCGACCGTCAAGATGCTGTAAACAGAACCTGGATTCATCTGAAAAAATGACGTTTTGCCATTCGTGCACCCAGGTTCGTCGTTGAGTACACCATTTCAGGCGCTCCTGTCTGTGATTCAGCGTCAAGGGTAACCGTAGCCATGGTCTCCGATCTGATAGTCCATGCTGCTGTAAACGTCGTCGAACTGTTCGCGGAGATGGTTGTTGTCTTGCAAACGTCTCCATCTGTTGACTCAGGGATCGAGACGTGGTGCACGATCCGTTACAGCCATGCGGATGAGATGCCTGTCATGTCGACTGCTAATGATAAGAGGCCTTTGGGATCCAGCACGGCGTTCCGTATTACCCCCGCGAACGCACCGATTCCATATTCTGCTAACAGTCATTGGATCTCGACCAACGCAAGCAGAAAGCCGTGATATGATAAACAGCAATCGCGATAGGCTACAATCCGACCTTTATCAAAGTCGGAAACTTGATGGTACGTATTTCTCCTCCTTACACGAGGCATCACGACAACGTTTCACCGGGAAACGCCGGTCAACTACTGTTTGTGTATGAGAAATCGGGTGGAAACTTTCTTCATGTCAGCACGTTGTAGGTGTCGCCACCGGCGCCAACCTTGTGTGAATGCTCTGAAAAGCTAATCATTTGCATATCACAGAATCTTCTTCCTTTCTGTTAAATTTCTCGTCTGCAGCACGTCATCTTCGTGGTGTAGCAATTTTAATGGCCAGTAGTGTATTACTTTTAATGTTAGCGAGCGACTTTATCACTGCAAAGTATACAGGCAAGCTGGTGATCACTATCAGTAACAACTAAACATTATAAATATGGAAAAAAAATTTGAAAATTTTCAAGGTTTCAAACCACTTTATGACTACTATCAGAAGACTCTAAGTAGGATCCTGGTAGGGCATGCCATATCCAAGATGCTGCTCCAGGCGGGTGTAAAAATAATGTGCGCTACAGAAAATACTGAATGCGAAAATGAAGATTTTGCCGTGTCTGACTATCCCCTGAAGAAGATCTTAGGATGTTTTAGGGTGATATTATCTCCTCCTTCTTGCTCTTTAACATGTAAATTACAATAACAATATAAATGAAAAATTAAGGAACTAATAACTACAACTGATAAATGCTGTTTCTGCTTATACATTTATTGTGGAATAAAATCCTTTTATATATTACAAATGTTTATATCAATGTGCAATGGCCATAAAGAGATACAAATGTATTTCCTAATGTCATTGATCAATTGCCCAAATCTGCCCCTTTTTTATGGCTACGCGATCTAGTATAAATAACGCGAGATGACTGACATCAACTACGTGCCAAACACTAGAAGACACTACTTTCAAAGGTGATCTACAGTGGTGTGCAACCTCAGTGGAAATAAAATCTACGTGATCACAGCTGTTTAGTTTTATAGCTCTAATAAGCCAAAGCAGTTAGCAGTATCACCCCATGTACTGCGTCCTGTGGGTCGGAGTGATGGGTCTCGTACACGTCTGCGACGACGGAAGAACTCTAGCCACAAAATATAAAAACAACTCATTCAAACACTAGGATGGCAGAAGACGGTCCTCTGACTACTCGAATCTAATACTGTCTTCTCCTCTCTGTGCTCTACAGACGAGAAACGCGAACTCCCAGCCACAAGGACAGAGTTCAGGTAACGTCTCAACGTGAGTATGGGCAGAAGAAGTGCTCTCAATCACTGAACGTTGCGTACTCAACGACGACTCCCTACCTGGAGGCGACGTCCGGAATCGTATAAGTTCGCAACAGTACAGTACAGTAAAATCTCCTGAGAGCAGAGACAGCAAGTCCGTCTGTACCAACAAAAGCTGATACTGAGCGACTGTCAAACACGGACGCTCAAAATAGATCGGCTGCCCTCCCTCGTAACTGCAGAAAGCGAATCAGATTCTCGAAACAACGGAATATTCTCTCTCTCTACAGATTCTTCCGCAGGCCCACCAACCATATTTTGGTCCTTTGTCGTCCAACGCGGAAAGTTTGAGAGGAAATACCTATCCCCGTTAATTAGGAATTCATACAATGGCATGCTTCTCAGAGTAAAAATCCTCAGAAATAACCCAGCCTGCGTGACTTCCGAGGTAACGCATCCTTGTTCCTGTCTGCTGCGTCCAAGATTTTCAGAGTTTCCGGTTATGCTTCCAGCCTAGCTACAAGACCAGCCAGCCACCACTCTATTGTGCTTCAGCGCTCAGGTGCCCCGACAGTCCTGCTAGGGCTACTTCCTTTGTTAAGCAGGATCAACACTCCTGTGCGGGCGTTTCTACCCAGGGCCTGAGTTACGACTGCCGTTTCATTTCCACTGGCGTTCCAACCTCTACTAGTATAGGCAATCATTCATTACGCCATTTTGATAATAAATACACTCCATCACTGTTGTGTACATAGTTCCGCATAGTCAGTGCGTACACAACTTTCCCACTAGAGCGCGCCCCGCCAAGCACAACAGCGCAGGCGCAGCGCTCGTCCGTCTCCGCACTACGAGATGGCGCTGCCTTAGAGACGGACCAAATTCTGCTTCCGCCGATCCGCTTATTAATATGTAAAGCAGCCAATGAGATTGCTGCTAACGTAGAACCTTTTCTCCTCGCGGATCACACTCGCGCAGTGATACCTGAATGCTCGAGGTATTATAATGAGTGTACAGACCTCCGGTTAGTCAGTCTGCATTTGTTTGCACCAGTCTGTACCAGTCTGCATTGGTCTGTACCAGTCTACAGTCAAGTTTCAGTCTGCACCTAAGAAGATTATCATATTCCTGTACATAGCCATGAAGATAAATGTATGGACACTTTGTCAAGTATCAGAGATATGTGAGAATAAGATTAACGTACCAAGACCAAAGGAACTTCAGATTGTCAATTGTAAATAGCATCCAGAATCAAGTTACGTAATGTTTATGCTTGTTATTATTTTAATAATTGTGTGTGAAAATTAATCAAGTTCTGTTTAAAGTTGGTCACCGCCAATCTGCTACTCTAAGCGTGCAAGTGGCATTTCTATCGTCTGACCTAACGGCAGAAGATAAACACGCCACGATAAGACCACGAGGCATATTGCTGACACTCGCCTACTTCATTAGAGCGACAATTCAAATAATCTGATTGTGTACTGAAGGTCTTACAGTACGCACACCAAAATCACCTTTCATGCAATAAGCGTTAACAACTGTTTACAGGGTGTATGTGACAATGTCAGTCATCTTTAAATATTCATATATACGATGGCTCAAATGGCTCTGAGCACTACGGGACTCAACTGCTGAGGTCATTAGTCCCTTATAACTTAGAACTAGGTAAACCTAACTAACCTAAGGACATCACAAACATCAATGCCCGAGGCAGGATTCGAACCTGCGACCGTAGCGGTCTTGCGGTTCCAGACTGCAGCGCCTTTAACCGCACGGCCATTTCGGCCGGCCATGTATACGATGTACAACCTATCAAATGATACATACTTACGGTTGTAAATGATGGCAAAGTATGTAGATGAGTACTTGTAAGGTGCGAAATTATATCCAGCTTATAAAGTTCGCTGAACGGTTGTTGAAGGGGCACTTTGGTAGCCCATTGGTTCACATGGGCTGCCAGTTGCTCAAGAGTTTCTCATCTGTTCGCCCACACACATCTCCGTAGTCTTCGTTCAGCCTTATTCTCTATGGCCCGTGGTGCGCCACAGTTGCCTCAGCGCCAGTTTTGGATAGCTCCACTTTGCTATGCACGGTATACTTTAATCATGGCAGCATGCTTAAGTTCACAGAATTCCGTCGTTTGGGAAATACTTTGCCCCAAAGCCAATGATCGTGCCTCTGTGGACGTCTAATAAATCGCTCCATTTCTGTATCTACATTTATACTCCGCAAGCCACCCAACGGTGTGTGGCGGAGGGCACTTTACGTGCCACTGTCATTACCTCCTTTTTCTGTTCCAGTCGCGTATGGTTCGCGGGAAGAACGACTGTCGGAAAGTCTCCGTGCGCGCTCGAATCTCTCTAATTTTGCATTCGTGATCTCCTCGGGAGGTATAAGTAGGGGAAGCAATATATTCGATACATCATCCAGAAACGCACCCTCTCGAAACCTGGACAGCAAGCTACACCGCGATGCAGAGCGCCTCTCTTGCAGTGTCTGCCACATGAGTTTGCTAAACATCTCCGTAACGCTATCACGGTTACCTAATAACCCTGTGACGAAACGCGCCACTCTTCTTTCGATCTTCTCTATCTCCTCCGTCAACCCGATCTGGTATGGATCCCACACTGATGAGCAATACTCAAGTATAGGTCGAACGAGTGTTTTGTAAGCCACCTCATTTGTTGATGGACTACATTTTCTAAGCACTCTCCCAATGAATCTCAACCTGGTACCCGCCTTACAACAATTAATTTTATATGATCATTCCACTTCAAATCGTTCCGCACGCATACTCCCAGCTCTTTTACAGAAGTAACTGCTACCATTGTTTGTTCCGCTATCATATAATCATACAATAAAGGATCCTTCTTTCTATGTATTCGCAATACATTACATTCGTCTATGTTAAGGGTCAGTTGCCACTCCCTGCACCAAGTGCCTATCCGCTGCAGATCTTCCTGCATTTCGCTACAATTTTCTAATGTTGCAACTTCTCTGTATACTACAGCATCATCCGCAGAAAGCCGCATGGAACTTCCGACACTATCTACTAGGTCATTTATATATATTGTGAAAAGCAATGGTCCCATAACACTCCCCTGTGGCACGCCAGAGGTTACTTTAACGTATGTAGACGTCTCTCCATTGATAACAACATGCTGTGTTCTGTTTGGTAAAAACTCTTCAATCCAGCCACACAGCTGGTCTGATATTCCGTAGGCTCTTACTTTGTTTATCAGGCGACAGTACGGAACTGTATCGAACGCCTTCCGGAAGTCAAGGGAAATAGCATCTCCCTGGGAGTTTGTATCTAATATTTTCTGGGTCTCATGAACAAATAAAGCGAGTTCGGTCTCACACGATCGCTGTTTCCGGAATACATGTTGATTCCTACAGAGTAGATTCTGGGTTTCCAAAAACGACATGATACTCGAGCAAAAAACATGTTCTAAAACTCTACAACAGATCGACGTCACAGATATAGGTCTATAGTTTTGCGCATCTGCTCGACGACCCTTCTTGAAGACTGGGACTACCTGTGCTCTTTTCCAATCATTTGGAACCCTCCGTTCCTCCAGAGACTTGCGGTACACGGCTGTTAGAAGGGGGGGCAAGTTCTTTCGCGTACTCTGTGTAGAATCGAATTGGTACCCCGTCAGGTCCAGTGGACTTTCCTCTGTTGAGTGATTCCAGTTGCTTTTCTATTCCGCAGAACGACAACGAGTGCACTGTTTAAGTGCCCCCCGACACCCTTCACTGCTAGTGCAGTCAGCTGCTGTCTGTTACTGATTATTGCACATTGACCTCGAACGTAGACGGTGCTCACATTAATGTGAATGGACTGTGTGTATGTAAATGTGTTTGACAGTGTATGCGACGTGTGTCCCTGCAGGTGTCGGAGGTGATCGCCAACAGCATGGCGCGTCACCTGGACAGCCGGAAACCACCGGTGCTGCTGACGATTCCCTCTCCCTACCAGCCCTTCGACTCGGAGTCCGACGTGATGCTGAGGGCGGTGCGGCGCCTGCGCGCCACAGAGGGGGAGGGCGAGGGCGGCGGGGGCGGCGGCCCTCAGGCAGGCGACGCCGAGGACTTCCGCTGAGCAGCCGCTTGCTGCCGGCAGCCACCCCACATTCCACATCTTTCTTCAGTTTTGAATTTATTCATTCTGTTCTGTATAAGCTATATCGTATGTAATCCTGAATTTACTTTTGTCTGATTCACGCGAAAGCAACATAGAAATTTCTTCAATTTCCACCCTGAAAACATTCTAGTTTGTTGTCATGAGACCTAAAGAAAAAGATTTTAATCTGGTAATAATATAACTTTCATAATGACATAAGGAATTTTTGCTTTTCTGCTGCAAGTGTCAGTGTACCAGGAGTCCCCGAAATCCTTATACCACTATGTAAATGTACTATTCTCTACGTTTGACTATTTACATAATGTACGCCATTTTGTCTTACTCAGAGATCTCTTTTGTGTAGTGCTTCAGTACTATAGAAACCACTCTAAGGCACATGCAACTTGTTTATTTCTCGTAATTAGGTGTCCCGCACGGTCAGCTCTTCGATTCGTGGACGCCATTTCAATGAAATGTCAATATTGACGAACTGCGCTTAATTCAGGGGTCTCGAATTGTTCATCAAAGAACTCACACGAGCTACAGTAAAGTATGGTAGTATCCCATCCCACTGTAACTATACATGAGACATCGTTCCCTTCTTTCCCCTTGACCCTCCCAAAAAAATACTGCGCAGAGACGACGTGATGATATTCCAGGCCCTATCCTAACACGAGACGGTTTTGTTTGCAAACGTATGTACGTAATGGGGATTCTCTGCAACGCACAAAACGATATTTAAGTGTAAACTGCGATGCACTACATCTTCATCAGACAGTAACACTCTTATGCGAAATACGAAATTTGTAAATTATGGAAATGTAGCATGTGGGCTGCAGATCGCTGTCTCTTGTCGTTATCGCATAATACATTCATAAACAATGATCTAAATCCATCCAAGTTCAGATCTTCTTTAAACTGGTCATGCACTGTTGAACAAGGTACATGAAGTACATCGGTTTTTTTTATGAAATCGTTTTAAGTCTGCGTGGAAAAACGTTATGTGGAGTGACGAATCACGGTACACAATGTGGCGATCCTATGGCAGGATGTGGGTATGGCGAATGTCATCTGCCAGCGTGTGTAGTACCAACAGTAAAATTCGGAGGTCGTGGTGTTATGGTGTGGTCGTGTTTTTCATGGAGGAGTCTTGCAACCCTTGTTGTTTTGTGTGTCACTATCACAGCACAGGCCTACACTGATATTTTAAGCACCTTCTTGCTTCCCACTGTTGAAGAGCAATTCGCGGATAGCGACTGCATCTCTCAACACGATCGAGCACCTGTTTATAATGCACGGCCTGTGACGTAGTGGTTACACGACAATAACATCCTTGTAATGAACTGGTCTGCACAGAGTCCTGACCTGAATTCTATAGAACACCTTTGGGATATTTCGGAATGCCGGCAGTCATGGACTATGCGGATTGTCCCGGCGGAGCCGGGCATGGGTGTGTGTGTTTGTCCTTAGGATAATTTAGGTTAAATAGAGTGTAAGCTTAGGGACATGACATTAGCAGTTAAATCCCATAAGTTTTCACACACATTTGAACATTTTTAGGAATGCCTACTTCGTACCAGGCCTCCCCGACCGACATCGAGCTCTCTCCTCAGTGCAGCACTACGTGAAGAATGGGCTGCCATTCACCAATACAATTGATTTACAAGGCACATGGGTTCTCAGAGCAGCAAATCCAAAGGTAAATCTCGCAAAGAGGAGTCGAAATATGCTATCAGACAGAACTTCAAGCAGGACAGCAACTCTGTGATTCAGGAGAGGAAGATAATTTTGAATTTACAGCACAACGCATTGAAAAGTTAACGTTTCCTCCCATGATCAGCTTTTAATTAACAAAAGATGAGTAACGTATGAGTTTCCATTTCATCACGCAAGTTGGAAAGCGGAGTAATTACGAGTAAACTATGCATAAATCTAGAATGCACTCGTGAAATCACTTTAGAGACACCGAAGTACCGCGTACCGACGTCCGACAAAGACACTGTCCTCAAATCAAATGGCGAATAAAAAAGACGTCGTGATTACGATACCGCGATGGCTTCCAATTGTCTTAATGGGCATGCAAAGAGATTGCTAAAAGAGTTTATTTCGAATTTCGATCAGTCGAAGTTTACCATAGCGGAAACATGCAAAATATTGCAAAGATAAATGACGCGATTTACAAAAAGCAAAAGACAGTTAATGTAAACGAAATTCCAAATAAACTGAGGACATTCAGTGTAAAACATTTGTCGCTAATCATGCAAAACCTTTATGACTGAAGACGCAAAACCCTAATCAGGTTGATTTTATTGATTTCGGATTATTCATCAATACACCAATCAAGAATTTTAGTTAAAACCAAAACTAGAAGCGTTTATCTGCGTAATTTGCGCTCCGTGTTAAGAAGCCTATTTTTTTCATTCCTCTCAATGTTCATGACGTCGTGTCTCCAGAACTCTGTGTAAGGTACAAAGAGATAGAATATCATAGGGAGGCAACACCGCGATTAGAGTGAAGCAGATTTAACAACTTTACGCAATGTTTTCCAAGAGAGGAGAATGGTACATGACAGCGCTTAAGGGAAAGAGGAAATTGCAACAATCAGCTCTTAGCAGTTACAACCATAAACAATATTATCTCCGTGGGTAGAGCACTAACAGTTTATATAAATAGACTCTCGACAATGTCAGTAGCCTTTATACGCACTAAGGTGACAAATTTCGTTTCAGTGCTCCTTTTGCACGACATAGAGGAGCAACCTGACGTGGCATGGGCTCCAGAAGTCAATGGAAACCCCCTGTAGAAATATTGAACCGTACTGCCTGTATCATCATCAAAATAGTGTCGCTATTGTCTAGACATGGATTTGTATTTATTTCAATTATAATCCAATCTAATTAATGTTTTTAAGTGTTAATTTCCAACGCCGCAATTAGGAGCGCAGCCATTAGTGCTACTAACTTACAGCGGAGTTTACTAGTAGCTGGTATAAGAAATATGAAACTTTTTTCGTTGAGAATAATTTTAAATGCTAAAGAATAGAGAACAAAAGGCTTAAAGACTTTCTGAATATATTAACTTGATATAAAAGGATTCGAGAATAACAATAGACAAATTGACTATCGTCTGTCTGCCGCCATCTTAGCGAAAATATCTCCGCGGCAGTTTTGAATCGAGAATTTTAACAAACATAAATGTTGTTAGATATAAATGAACGGAAATAAATGTGCACCGGCGGCCCTGAATCTACTTTAAAAGACAGGATTCAAATCACATTGAATCTTTAAAAATAGTGCTCACAGCACGTTACGCAATATTAATTTCTTATTTGTTGATGTATGAAGCCTAATTATTTCGGACGATTTACATGAAATGTTTTAGTAGGAGACATACGTCAGTGCTGTGCGCGCGTAGTATTTTGTGACTAAATGTTCCTTTTGCTAGAGAAAAGTGCTTCCATCTTAAGTAACAGATGTGTAAAATCAGATAAATGATATGCAATTTAGTGCCACTCACACGACTTTACAGACAACATTTTTACACAACGTCAAGTGGAGATTTCTTTAGCAGAGTAACAAATATTAGCCGGGATAATCATTTTTGAGATCAAACGAATTGTTACGCTGACAATAGGTAACTGCTTTTATATTTTTTAATCCACCTGAAATATCATTTATAAGTAATTAAAGTTACGAAATACTATAAATCGGTTCCGCCACACTTGTTACCCACTGTATTGAGCTTGTTTGTGTTGCGCCACTGTGTTAATGTTTGCAGTGTGCCATTCACCTTCTCCTGTAGCTGGGCACTTGTATTTGCTGTAATGACCACTAGAAGGTCATCTGTATATGCAACAACTCCATCTGTCCTATCGTTGCCATCCAGCAGCTGCAGGAGGGGTTCAGTAACTATGTCCCGGAAGACGGGCCCACAGATCGAACCCTGGGGACAACCTTTGGTAATTTTGCTTATTGCCTGTTGTCTACATAGTTCCGCGTAGTCAGCGCGTACACAACTTTCCCACTAGAGAGCGCCCCGCTAAGCACAACAGCGCAGGCACAGTGCTCGTCCGTCTCCGCACTACGAGATGGCGCTGCCTTAGAGACGGACCAAATTCTGCTTCCGACGATCCGCTTATTAATATGTAAAGCAGCCAATGAGATTGCTGCTAATGTAGAACCTTTTCTCCTCGCGGATCACACTCGCGCAGTGATACCTGAATGCTCGAGGTATTATAATGAGTGTACAGACCTCCGATTAGTCAGTCTGCATTTGTCTGCAACAGTCTGTACGAGTTCTGCATTTGCCTGTACCAGTCTATAGTCAAGTTTCAGGCTGCGCCTAGTAAGATTACCATATTCCTGTACATAGCCATGAAGATAAGTGTATAGACACTATTGTCAGGTATCAGAGATATATGTGAGAATAAGATTAACGTACCAATACCAAAGGAACTTCAGATTGTCAATTGTAAATAGCATCCAGAACCAAGTTAAGTAATTTTTATGCTTATTATTATTTTAATAAATGTGTGTGACAATTAATCAAGTTCTGTTTAAAGTTGGTCACCGTCAATCTGCTACTCTAAGCGTGCAAGTGGCATTTCTATCATCTGACCTCACGGCAGAAGATAAGCACGCCACGATAAGACCACGAGACATATTGCTGACACTCGCCTACTTCGTTAGAGTGACAAGTCAAATAATCTGATGGTGTGTGTGCTGAAGGTCTTACAGTATGCACACCCATTACCTTTCGGCTGCCCACATGACATTCCACTATTACATCTCTACAGTAGTCTAGTAGACTGTTGTATGGGGCTGCGGGTACTTCCTTCTGGAGTAACCTCAGAAACAGTACTGGCCATCACAGGTTGTCAAATGCCCCTGCGATGTCAATCATAATGGCCAAGGAGTTTGTGTTGTCTGTATTTTGTGTAATTTCGAGAGCTCTGTTGACTGCGTCATCAATGCCTTTCCCTCTTCTGAATCACAATTGGTGTGGGCTGAGTCCAAGTAGGGCTCTGTGCCCCTGCAAGCTTTGGCATAGTAGTCTCTCTTGGACTTTTGCCATGATCTTAATTAAACATATGGATCTGTAAGTTCTGGGTCTGATTGATCTCTGTCTGCTGACTTTCGTATGATAACTGCATTTGAAATTTTCCAGATTGTCGGTATTCTGGCTAGCCGTAAGGCTTCGTATAGTAATTCTGTTAAGTATGGGGTGATCTATGGAGCTAGCCTCTTAAGCGCTTCGAATGGATCCTGTCCGGTCCAGATGCTTTCTTATTTTTTTAGCTCTCTTATCGCTACCACAACTTCCTCGTGCGCAAAGCGACAGGAGATAGTATTTGTGTTGTACGGTTCGTGTAATTCGTTCTTAGTGCTGTCTCTTCCTGTGTGTCTGTGTCGATGACATCCTCCAGGAGGAGTTTGTTCAGCAGATATTGCGTTGTGTATCTCCACCCCGTTGTCATCGTACCATCATCCTGCCGTAGCGTGCCTAGTACCAATGGGGGTCTTGATTTTGTCTGTCAATATCTTGTATTGTTCCCGCAAGATGTTTTATTGTATGTGTGACCACGTAGCTTTCCCAGTGTTGTTTTCTGGTTTGTAGCAGGGTCTTATTGAAAAGATCTTCGGCTTCCCCGTATGCAGCCAGTCTTATTAGTTTATCTCTTTGTATCCAAGTCCTCTGACACACTTTTCTTTTCCCTGTCATGCCGCGTTTAAGTCTGGTTAGTTCGTCTGACCATGGGCTTTCCCGTTATTTGCTGTTTGTAAACTTAGGGATGGCTGGTTCTTGTGCTTTTTGTATTATTTCTGTCAATTTGTGTGCCCTGTAATCAACGCTTTCCTGTCTGTTCTGTATGTTTTCTTGTTGTACAATGTGTTCTAGTCTATTCCAGTTTGTCCTTTTAATATTTAAATGTGTTATGTTGTGTGTGGTGTGGTTATTGTTTGTTGTGAGTTTAATTTCAATTAAGTTGTGATCATTCGTGGTCAGTGAGTCGTGTGTAGTCCATCTTTTTAACCGTGCTAGTGTTCTGGCAGGGGTAAAATACAGGGAGCGAAAGGCCATTTACAATTTGTACAGAAAGCAGATGGCAGTTATAAGAGTCGAGGGACATGAAAGGGAACCAGTCGTTGGGAAGGGAGTGAGACAGGGTTGTAGCCTCTACCCGATGCTATTCAATCTGTATATTGAGCAAGCAATAAAGGAAACAAAAGAAAAGTTCGGAGTAAGTATTAAAATCCATGGAGAAGAAATAAAAACTTTGAGGTTCGCCGATGACAATGTAATTCTGTCAGAGACAGTAAAAGACTTGGAAGAGCAGTTGAACGGAATGGACAGTGTCTTGAAAGGAGGATATAAGACGAACATCAACAAAAGCAAAACGAGGATAATGGAATGTAGTCAAATTAAATCGGGTGATGCTGCGACAATTAGAGTCGGAAATGACACACTTAAAGTAGTAAAGGAGTTTTGCTATTTGGGGAGCAAAATAACTGATGACGGTCGAAGTAGAGAGGATATAAAATGTAGACTGGCAATGGCAAGGAAAGCGTTCCTGAAGAAGAGAAATTTGTTAACATCAAGTATAGATTTAAGTGTCAGGAAGTCTTTTCTGAAAGCATTTGTATGGAGTGTAGCCATGTATGGAAGTGAAGCGTGGACGATAACTAGTTTAGACAAGAAGAGAATAGAAGCTTTCGAAATGTGGTGCTACAGAAGAGTGCTGAAGATTAGATGGGTAGACCACGTAACTAATGAGGAGGTACTGAATAGAAATGGGGAGAAGAGGAGTTTGTGGCACAACTTGACTAGAAGAATTGATCGGTTGGTAGGACATGTTGTGAGGCATCAAGGGATCACCAATTCAATACTGGAGGGCAGCGTAGAGGGTAAAAATCGTAGAGGGAGACCAAGAGATTAATACACTAGCAGATTCAGAAGGATGTAGGCTGCAGTAGGTACTGGGAGATGAAGAAGCTTGCACAGGATAGAGTAGCATGGAGAGCTGCATCAAGTCAGTCTCAGGACTGAAGACCACAACAATAACAGTGTTCTGTTGTTATTAGAGTAATGTCAGTTTTACTACTGGATCCGTCTACTCCTCTGTAGGTGGGTTTAGGACCATCTTCATTTATTAATGTAGTTGTGTCTCCTGTATGGCGTCATTGACTATCCGCCCCCTGTCGTCTGTTTTGTCCGAGTGCCGTAGTGTGGATTTGGCGTTAATGTCTGCACATATAATTAAGTTCTTATATCTAGAGTATTGCGCTATGTCCTTTATCATTTCTAGATATGGTTCTATGTTATCACTATATTGTACATATAGTGATGCGACCATCCATGTGTCTCTACCCTTAATTACTTCGGTCGTGGCCAGATCTTTACAGCGTTTAGTGTTCTGTTAAGAACCACTAAGGCAGTCTTATAATTCTGACTGTCAGATATTGCGACAGCATCCTAGGGTAGGTTGCGTAGGGTTCCTGCAGGCAGATAATGTCTGCCTGCAAGTCCAGTGCAACCCTTGGCAGTTCTGCACTTACAAGGGTGTTTCTATTCTGCATTTAGTTGTAATACGTTCACGTGTAAATAAAATTTACCCCCACTCTGCGAGTAGTCGAAGTCCGTTCTGCGGTGCACCCTGACCTAGTCCTAATAGATCTGGTGCGGGTTTTAGGTTTCCGCCCTCCGGTTACACGCAAGAATTACTAATTTTTCTCATTCAGCAGCATCTGTAGGAATGTTTTCCGTCTTAAGTGTCATTCTGTCTGATTGTTCGGTGCTCGGAAAGCAGACGTAGCCAGCCAGTGGAAGAAGTTCAAATGGTTCAAATGGCTCTGAGCACTATGGGACTCAACTGCTGAGGTCATTAGTCCCCTAGAACTTAGAACTAGTTAAACCTAACTAACCTAAGGACATCACAAACATCATGCCCGAGGCAGGATTCGAACCTGCGACCGTAGCGGTCACGCGGTTCCAGACTGCAGCGCCTTTAACCGCACGGCCACTTCGGCCGGCCAAGTGGAAGAAGTATTCCGGTAAGTAGTCTCTGGGCCATAACAAATATATCTTTCTGTTCTAACCCACTTAGATGCACTGCGGAAAGACAAGGTTAGAGCACAGTTGCGGTAGTAAAATGAAATGTACACCTCGGACCACAAACAGTAGACCAAAGGAACACCAGCCGCTATCGTTCTGCTGTTCCTCGGTACATACTTCATTCCGCCGCAGATTCAACATCACAACTGCCCAGTCCAATCGTCACGGGAAACGGCCACTCACTTCAGCATCACGACACCACCTCTAGGGTCTCACGCCTACAGGACACGAACCGACGCATTCACCGTCGTACAAGCGCACTGCTTAACAACTACACTCCTGGAAATTGAAATAAGAACACCGTGAATTCATTGTCCCAGGAAGGGGAAACTTTATTGACACATTCCTGGGGTCAGATACATCACATGATCACACTGACAGAACCACAGGCACATAGACACAGGCAACATAGCATGCACAATGTCGGCACTAGTACAGTGTATATCCACCTTTCGCAGCAATGCAGGCTGCTATTCTCCCATGGAGACGATCGTAGAGATGCTGGATGTAGTCCTGTGGAACGGCTTGCCATGCCATTTCCACCTGGCGCCTCAGTTGGACCAGCGTTCGTGCTGGACGTGCAGACCGCGTGAGACGACGCTTCATCCAGTCCCAAACATGCTCAATGGGGGACAGATCCGGAGATCTTGCTGGCCAGGGTAGTTGACTTACACCTTCTAGAGAACGTTGGGTGGCACGGGATACATGCGGACGTGCATTGTCCTGTTGGAACAGCAAGTTCCCTTGCCGGTCTAGGAATGGTAGAACGATGGGTTCAATGACAGTTTGGATGTACCGTGCACTATTCAGTGTCCCCTCGACGATCACCAGTGGTGTACGGCCAGTGTAGGAGATCGCTCCCCACACCATGATGCCGGGTGTTGGCCCTGTGTGCCTCGGTCGTATGCAGTGCTGATTGTGGCGCTCACCTGCACGGCGCCAAACACGCATACGACCATCATTGGCACCAAGGCAGAAGCGACTCTCATCGCTGAAGACGACACGTCTCCATTCGTCCCTCCATTCACGCCTGGCGGGCTGCACGATGTTGGGGCGTGAGCGGAAGACGGCCTAACGGTGTGCGGGACCGTAGCCCAGCTTCATGGAGACGGTTGCGAATGGTCCTCGCCGATACCCCAGGAGCAACAGTGTCCCTAATTTGCTGGGAAGTGGCGGTGCGGTCCCCTACGGCACTGCGTAGGATCCTACGGTCTTGGCGTGCATCCGTGCGTCGCTGCGGTCCGGTCCCAGGTCGACGGGCACGTGCACCTTCCGCCGACCACTGGCGACAACATCGATGTACTGTGGAGACCTCACGCCCCACGTGTTGAGCAATTCGGCGGTACGTCCACCCGGCCTCCCGCATGCCCACTATACGCCCTCGCTCAAAGTCCGTCAACTGCACATACGGTTCACGTCCACGCTGTCGCGGCATGCTACCAGTGTTAAAGACTGCGATGGAGCTCCGTATGCCACGGCAAACTGGCTGACACTGACGGCGGCGGTGTACAAATGCTGCGCAGCTAGCGCCATTCGACGGCCAACACCGCGGTTCCTGGTGTGTCCCCTGTGCCGTGCGTGTGATCATTGCTTGTACAGCCCTCTCGCAGTGTCCGGAGCAAGTATGGTGGGTCTGACACACCGGTGTCAATGTGTTCTTTTTTCCATTTCCAGGAGTGTAGTAATATGGAGAGAGGTAAACGGAGTATAAGATGAGAAAAGGGTATTATTATCATTATTATTGTTGAAGTAAAAAAGTAAGTGATGATGAATAAGAGGAAAATACATATATATAATGCTGAGGAATAAGTATATGTTATTTTGTGAAGAATGAATAATGGATAGGTGAGAATGTTATGAGTAATTGAGAATATGTTGAGAGGAGAGAAACTAGATTTGAACACTATGTCACATGTACTCATGGAATACAGAATGAAAGTTGTGGCAGCAGTATTATTTATTGAAAGATTGGTATGCCTGAATAATAACTTATGTGATGTCTTATATATTCTTATAACTAAAGGTGAAAGTATAGATTTATGTGGAAAGAATTATTTGCAGCAGCCACTGTTGAAAATATACCACAAGATTTAAATCTATAACACTTTAACACTAATCTAATGGGAACTTTTAACGAAATTTTTTGAGTTATGTAGGCTTGAGACTTCAGATTGGAAGAATTATTTAAGAGAACATATTTAGCAGTCATGTAATGGCATAATTAAAGCTCATCTACAGTACTCAACTAATGCACCATTAAATAGAAAGGAGAATAAGGAGAAAACAAAACGTCAGTCCTCTGTTGCGGCTCACACTCTCAGCCCACCCTTAGAAATTTATGCATGTTGATGAAATATTTGACATTATATAATTTGTGATTATCTGACAGTATGGAGAGACATACATACATTTTTAATTATTAATAGAATTTTACAGGTACCACAAGGTTGGTACAGAGTGGATATACAGCATGGAACGCAGCAGTAATTATCTAAGAAGATTTATTTATTTGTTAAGTAACACATTTATTTATATTATACTCACGAAAGGAAGGAGATGAACCACACAACTTTATAGGAACACGATTGACTTGAACTATATACACTTACCACACTGATGTACATATTTGTAGGATCCTAAGATATTTAGCGGGACACCACTCTTAGAAACGGTAATAGAGGGGTACCACTTTTAGAAACAGCAATAGTGGGGACACCACACTCAGAAATGGTATTAGGTACAGGAAATTTTACATTATATTAACTAAACATGTATTTTGTCTATCACATTTTATTTTATGTAGTCCACTGTAGGAGATGACTTTACTAGTATTTATGAAGTAGTTAGCAACCATCCCATAAACCTATCCTCCTACAGAGGGCTGTCTTGAAGCTTGAAATATGTGTAAATTTTATTCCAGGACACAAGATAAATTTTAAGTTGAATATTCCAGCGAGTTGCCACAATTATTTTGAAATGTTGCAAGTGTAATGAAAGGGAAAGGAACAAAAAAAAGGAAAGAAAGGAAAAAGAATGAGCTAACAAATAAAGTAAATAAAATGTATATTTCAATCTCAATGTAATGTAATTAACATGTCAGCACAATGATATTGAATGTAACGTAAAAAATTTACCATATTTTCATTTAATTCTGTATATGTACTATATGACAACAATGTAAATATCTCAAGTAATGATTTATTGTAAATATTTGTATATTCATGTACTTATTATATCAAGAAATGTATATTAAGGAGATGCTAATGAACTGCAAAGGACTTTTGCATGTAGCACATGATTCATATAAATGGAACTGAAAATGCAAAGAAGAAACCAACGTGATGGAGCACTGGTCAAGAAATATTTACATAGTGTCAATATGCCTTGAAGTGTATGGTGTAGTGGAAGCCGGCAGGTCTTTAGGTTGCTGTAAAGGACAATCTCATCACCTGTCGTAGGCAGTGAGGTGTTTCCTGTGCCCTCATTGACCATTTATACCCCGGTGGACGCCACCAAAATTCGACTGCTGGAGACCACAATTTCGTGTTGACACAATGAACAAACTTTGGATTTTCTTCAAGTCACACACAAGAGATCCAGGCAGTATACACACACTCAGAAACCGATACTACGTTTAAAGACATTGGAACAATATAATAGAAACATTTATCGTTCGAATTAATTCCATTGTAAACACGAATCATATGAACTGAATTCAAACGCTGTGCTAAGCAACGATAATACGCCGCACTTCAGAGACATTAATGTTACGACTCCTAAAGAAGATACATACCAAAAAGACTGTATACAAAGACTGATATGCAAAGAGCATTGTGCTCAGAAATATTTTTTGTAATATGTAAAATTCTTGTTTTCTCATATATATATATATATATATATATATATGCAAATTTTCTATACTGCCACGCTCGCTTGAGGAGCGTGCCAGTAGAGGAGGAATTGTAACGGTACTTTGACTACTGCGCCTCCGCCAATACAAAGATACGATTTACGATCACGCATGCAGAAGAGCGCTGCATCAGCGACCGATTTTTGTAAATAATTTTGATCTTTTTTTTTTACTTTTGCGTAGGTGTTTGTTTTTAACAACTAATTGATTACTCTCTTGTCTATATACGTTCAAGACGTGTATTTTTCGGCGCTGTGTTAAATATGCTTTTAAGTGGAAATTAAAACTATATTACGAAACTAAGTTATTTCAATAGTGATTCGAAATAGTTATCGCCAAATTTATAAATTAATCCTGACAGTGACAAGTTAAAGAAATTTTCATCAGACGGAGAACAGTGAAAACAGGTCATCCTACAAGAAAATTAAGAAGACCGCCACGAAGACTATATTATAATTAATACTACGTTTCTAACAGAATTATGAGGTAAATTTCAACTTATTTCTGATGCTATTTCCTTACAGTCGCTTTTTGTAGTGTTGCCGACCCGGTCTGCCATTCACGGTCAAATTACAGCACTATCTCAATCAGTAATACGAAGTCCGCCTTATCCGTAACTTATTCCATCAAAATTCAAAACCCAATCAGATTTTCTATTTTGTATTTTCACGGCAGGACCCCGAGGAAACGAAACACTACAACCCGAAGTCGTCAATTTTGAGAAAAGTGAACAAAAAGTGGCAACTGTTGTACACAGGGCCCTTTAAGACTGTTGACATACCACACCATGAAAATTATCTGTTGGGAACAATAGACAACAAAAAATAAACGGAGTCTGTACTCACAAGGATTTAAAACCAGTTATAAGAAATGTATAGAACCATCTTGATATGCTGGGGGCTACTTGGCCAGGGTAATTAAGGGTGAAAATTTCATTGGTGTTTTTTGAAATTATAAGGTATTTCATTTGTGTTTTTTACAATTACTGTGTACTCACTTGTGTTTTAACAATTACTGTGTATATGTGAAAATGTATGCAAGTGATAGGATAAGATGTACATATTAGTATATATCATTGACTACAAAGTCAAAGCAAGGTTTCAGGAAGAAATAATTTCATGGGGTTAGAGTTAACTGATAATGAAAAGAAAGAAGTCATCAGGACTTAGAAGCGTTTTCTGGAAAATATAGGTGAAGTAGTTAATGAAAAAAAAACTAAGATCATTTGAAGGTCAAGTTTATTTCTTTAAATTTTTCAATTTCAATTAAGGAGATTGTTTTTGCTATTACTATTTTATGTTCTTTGCAAATATATCTTAAATGTAAGTGCGAATAAGTGCACCTTTGGTGAATAAATATGGGATGCACTGCAGGGGGGAACTTATTACCAATCTGGATTACGCGATACTATTACAAAGTTACATACAATCTCATCTTGGGAACTTGTAAGAATTTGAAACAATGTTTCGCGACAGCGACCGTTCGGTCAGGGACTGGTAGCTAGTTGTACTTGGACTAATGTTCTACACACCATGAATAAATGACAAAACGAAAAATGAACAAGGGCTAAATCAGTAAATAATCTGTGCAACAACATTGTAAACCTGAACCGCTGGCTCGTACGGATGGCTATTTAGCTTATGCTTTTCCAAAACACTATGAAGGATGTTTATTATGTGTAACGTTGGGTTGCCAACAAACAAACTTCACTTGATTATTGTCATTATAAATGATTTCAGTTTCATTTTGTGAAAGACTCTTGTCTGCGGGCTAGTGTATTTTGTAAAAGGACTGTTGCTGTATCAAACGACGCAGTAGCGAACTGTAAAACGAACAGTTTATATAACTGTATTAAATGTTGTCGTCACCGTATATGACAATTTTCGGAAAAAGCAGTGCATTATCTGATGTGGTGGATGTGGATCAGTGATACAAATCAGTGCACGTTGTCATAGACGTCAGTCACGGTGCAGCCAACCACATCCGTTGTGTGTCAACATGGCCTGGTGAAATACGTACAAGAAACATACATTGACACCCACCACAGTGCCTGTGTGCGGAATGTACTCACTTTCTTAAATTGTGCTGTGTTCAATATGGAGAAAGACTGCTACACATTTAAACAATTATGTTACGTGTAGACGAAAACAACTGGACGAACTAAATAAGTTCACAAACATACACGAACATTAACTACACGGAAGGGGACACAGTATAAAATGTGGTAATAAAACTTCTTTCCAATATGTAGGGTGTGTAAGTGTGAATTCTAATGTGTGTGTGACTTATTTCATGCACACGACTGTACTGCTGCGGACGAGACGCGCGAGCGGGCGAACAACAATGCAGAGGGTGTGGGCGACTGCAGTCTCAACGCCACAGCAGCACTACGTCTTCAACGCGCAGCTGACCGCCGGAACAAATCATCACCAACGAAAGAACCAACTTTTCGTAATGAAAAATAAATAATGACTTTATTGTTTCTACAATTTCCGTTTCTATGATGGCAACCAAACAATTTTCTAACTATATTGAAATTGTGAAACGTTTCCATAATAGGATTTTCTCATATAATATTTAACTTGTTATAACAACTAAATTCATGTTACAATATTTGTATTTGAGTTAAAGCAAGTTAGACGCTTGTTTTGATCGTAGTCTGAGGCCCTAGGGTGGTTTCCTTCCCGGGTTTTCCCACGCCCGGCTAAACCTGAATAGGGGGGGGGGTTATTATTTTTTTAACCCATGGACTTTGTTATCTTCGTAACAGACTACACACAAGTCAATCAGGGGAGTACGAAAGATAATAGAAGTAACTAGAGGGATAATACTTGTTACTTAGTACAACTTATACCGGTAAAATACTAATGCCTAATTAAGAGAGAAATGTAATTTTTAAATGGACTCTAGATCTAAAAATGTGGGTAGTGTTCGTAGTTTGCTAAGGGACAAATAACTACCGCATTTTAGAGGGGGGGGGGGGGTAATAACGAAAATACTGATCAAAGCCATTAAGACGATGTGTCGTGATTATTGCAGCGAAGTACTGTAAAATAATGTAGAAAAAGAACAATGAAAATTACTATTAATATGAAAACTATGTATTTCAAGGATAATCTGTGAACAAAGTTAAAATTAAATAGACAGTCCTCTAACGAGGAAGAAAGAGAAAAAAAACTAACTACCGGTACTCTTCGTTTTGCTCTTGATTTTAGAATGACACCATCGACGATTCGTGATGAATGGTATATGTTTGTTACTAATACTGTAAGGAAAAGCATACTTATGATAATAATAATTAATTCTATAAATGTGTAAACTTGTGTTTTCCTTTCAATAGTGTAGGGAAAGGTATCCCATAATTATTACTGAATAATTTGCAGTTTTCATATACTGAGCTGGTTTCGTTTCAAAGACGCCATTACGGGTGAGAACATAATTTTAAGTTTTTTATTACGCCACACGGCTTAAAAATAGGAACTCGCTCGCTGATAATTATATGCTTAAGTGTTTCACTTGAACGTGAATTAATTTATTTTCATTAATGTTATTGCAGAAACTGTTTTTGTGTTAGCCTGGACCAGTCAGCACTGATCAGGTCTCACGCGATTCACTACATAAAAAATAATTCTAATTCAGATGTAAATAGAAAATAGCTTTCAAAGCATTTTAATCAGTTCTAGAACAAGGTTTCAATGCGAGCCTCACAGAAAGCCCAGAATATCTTCTCATTAACAGAACAATGAAAATGGTGGGATTTTAAGGTGCGCGCCATTTAGCTTTGCTACATTTCACGTATGATACGTTAAACACAAACTTGCTAGACTGCTTAAACTCGCAGTTGAGAAGAAATCAACATTACTCGCCCAACAATCAGAGCCTTTCACGTAACGTCAAGATTTTGGCGCACTTTTAACACAGCATTTCGGCTTCGTGTTGCACAGCGGCACTGCGCGTCTGCAAACGACGAAAGGTACGTGAAACATAATATTTTGATAACGACAGGCCCTCAGAAAACTGAAGTGTATGGGGCCAAGGCGCCCAGGAAAAGTACATTTCTTTTTATTGAAAATAGCGAAGCTCCATTAAGGTGGCTTTAATGGTGCTGCACTCTCTAATTTGCAACGTTTCATATCAGAGAACATCATTACGTGTCAGTAGAACTGATTATTCAGCATTTACAACTGCATTTACCATTGATACTGAGAAAAAGTCATCTTAATTATTTCTTGTGCTACACGAACATTGACAATAACATCATACAGTACGGAAAGTAGTACATCTGCTGAAGGCTTTAGTCAGATATATTGTATTAACTGACATTTGAACATAACAAACCTTACCAAGTAAGAAAAGTTTTTGATGAAGCTTCAATGTGCTGCTGCCTTAAAATGGCTACTATCGTAACACACTAGTTAGAACACGAAAATAACTAAATAAGAAATTTCTTTAACGACCAGTGTGATGTTTTCCGCAATTTTATTGCAACACATCGTATCTACAGCAATGGGTTTTCGAGAGATCTTCAATACGCTGGTGCTTAGAAACAGCATACATTCATAGGGCGTGAGTTGTAATATAAAACCCAGAAAATACGGACTTCACCTGAAAACGACTAATACACTCCTGGAAATGGAAAAAAGAACACATTGACACCGGTGTGTCAGACCCACCATACTTGCTCCGGACACTGCGAGAGGGCTGTACAAGCAATGATCACACGCACGGCACAGCGGACACACCAGGAACCGCGGTGTTGGCCGTCGAATGGCGCTAGCTGCGCAGCATTTGTGCACCGCCGCCGTCAGTGTCAGCCAGTTTGCCGTAGCATACGGAGCTCCATCGCAGTCTTTAACACTGGTAGCATGCCGCGACAGCGTGGACGTGAACCGTATGTGCAGTTGACGGACTTGAGCGAGGGCGTATAGTGGGCATGCGGGAGGCCGGGTGAACGTACCGCCGAATTGCTCAACACGTGGGGCGTGAGGTCTCCACAGTACATCGATGTTGTCGCCAGTGGTCGGCGGAAGGTGCACGTGCCCGTCGACCTGGGACCGGACCGCAGCGACGCACGGATGCACGCCAAGACCGTAGGATCCTACGCAGTGCCGTAGGGGACCGCACCGCCACTTCCCAGCAAATTAGGGACACTGTTGCTCCTGGGGTATCGGCGAGGACCATTCGCAACCGTCTCCATGAAGCTGGGCTACGGTCCCGCACACCGTTAGGCCGTCTTCCGCTCACGCCCCAACATCGTGCAGCCCGCCTCCAGTGGTGTCGCGACAGGCGTGAATGGAGGGACGAATGGAGACGTGTCATCTTCAGCGATGAGAGTCGCTTCTGCCTTGGTGCCAATGATGGTCGTATGCGTGTTTGGCGCCGTGCAGGTGAGCGCCACAATCAGGACTGCATACGACCGAGGCACACAGGGCCAACACCCGGCATCATGGTGTGGGGAGCGATCTCTTACACTGGCCGTACACCACTGGTGGTCGTCGAGGGGACACTGAATAGTGCACGGTACATCCAAACCGTCATCGAACCCATCGTTCTACCATTCCTAGACCGGCAAGGGAACTTGCTGTTCCAACAGGACAATGCACGTCCGCATGTATCCCGTGCCACCCAACGTGCTCTAGAAGGTGTAAGTCAACTACCCTGGCCAGCAAGATCTCCGGATCTGTCCCCCATTGAGCATGTTTGGGATTGGATGAAGCGTCGTCTCACGCGGTCTGCACGTCCAGCACGAACGCTGGTCCAACTGAGGCGCCAGGTGGAAATGGCATGGCAAGCCGTTCCACAGGACTACATCCAGCATCTCTACGATCGTCTCCATGGGAGAATAGCAGCCTGCATTGCTGCGAAAGGTGGATATACACTGTACTAATGCCGACATTGTGCATGCTCTGTTGCCTGTGTCTATGTGCCTGTGGTTCTGTCAGTGTGATCATGTGATGTATCTGACCCCAGGAATGTGTCAATAAAGTTTCCCCCTCCTGGGACAATGAATTCACGGTGTTCTTATTTCAATTTCCAGGAGTGTAGAATATGGCGTCCAGCAAGTTCTGCTTGTGACATAAAGAGCGTTCTTCCCTTTCATTGGTCCAGCGTTTTGTAGCACGTAACGGAAATATTGTCGAACGTAATTTGTGTTTCAAGCAAGGCAATGGCTCCTCAACGTGAAATAACAGAAAGCGATATAACCAAACTCGTACAACTCCACGTCAACGTTAGCTAAATCGTCCGGTGTGAGGACGGCTTCAGAAACGACTGGAGCGTTTGATCTGGGACAGTGACGTAGCGCACACTGGCGACGCCGCAAACTACGGGGTGTATCAAAAACGATCATCCCATTTGGCACGTCTATATTTCTGAAATTAATAAACATATACAGTGAATTTTATTTTTTTATGAACGGGAAACTCAAAAAGCTTTTTTCATACCTTCTGGTAGGTTTTCAGTATGCCTTCCTCCCCCCTTCCTCCCCCCCCCCCCCCCAACCCGCCCGCCCGAGATGCGCGGTATATGTCAATGCGGTATTCAAATTGTTCCCATACGGCAACGAGCATGTCTTGTATTACAGCTTCCACAGCTGCTGTAAAGCGATGTTTCAGTTCATTCGCCGGCCGCGGTGGCCGTGCGGTTCTAGGCGCTGCAGTCCTGAACCGCGGGACTGCTACGGCCGCAGGTTCGAATCCTGCCTCGGGAATGGATGTGTGTGATGTCCTTAGGTTAGTTAGGTTTAAGTAGTTCTAAGTTCTAGGGGACTGATGACCTAAGATGTTAAGTCCCATAGTGCTCAGAGCTATTTGAACCATTTCAGTTCATTCATTGTTGTTGGTAACGGAGGTATATAAACAAAGTCTTTTATAAACCCCTCCAAAAAAATAATTACATACAGTCAGGTCCGGTGACCTAGGAGGCCAGTTATGTAAGGCTGAATCATTTGGTCCAGTGCAATCGATTTATCGGTTGGTAATCCTTTGATTTAAAAATTCCCGGTGCCAGTGTGGCGGCGTCCAATTCTGTTGGTAAATGAAGTTGTTCAAATTAATCTCCAACTGTGGGAAGAGAAAGTTCCCAAGCATACCGAGATATGTGCTTCCTGTAACAGTTACTCGGCAAAGAAAAATGTATCATACATCTTTTCCCTTGAAACTGCACAAAATACGTTAAATTTTGGATAGTCCCTCTCATGTTGTACAACTTCATGTGGTTGTTCTATTTCCCATATTCTCACATTATGAATTTCCATTTAAATGGAATGTTGCCTCGTCACTGAACTAACTGTCGTCCTCCATCTTACCAAGAACGAAACTACAGAACTCCACACGTTGTTGTTTGTCACTTTCACGAAGAGTTTGCATTAGTTGAATTTGGTGTGGTTTCTTACGTAAACGTCGACGCAACACACGCCAGACGAACATCGGGGGGAATTTTGAGTTGTCGAGCTGCACAGCCAAGGGATTTCTGCAGAGCTCTTATGAAACTATGGCGGATGCGTAAGACGTCTGTGTCAAGGAAACGGGACGGCTAGGCGATTTTCCTTTCCACAAACAACCTTTTTCTCGAAATTGTTCATACTATCGTCTGATCCTCTATTCTGTAGGGGGATCCACACGATACTTAGTACGAAATCACGCTGAACAGTTATTACTGACCCGCACTGCGCAAAACGTAGAACACAAAACGCTTTCTGTTGTCCCGACAACATTTCTACTAGAACTGAAGTGGGCATGCACTGCTGCTACCTAGCGGGAACCACATAAAGCTCGATAGTTCTCTCTTTCCGACAGCACGTTGTTCACGCACATATCTCAGATAATAGTTATCACTTTTTTATATCTGATGGTTCTTTTTGTTGTTGTTGTTGTTGTAGTCTTCAGTCCTGAGACTGGTTTGATGCAGCTCTCCATGCTACTCTATCCTGTGCAAGCTTCTTCATCTCCCAGTACCTACTGCAGCCTACATCATTCTGAATCTGCTTAGTGTATTCATCTCTTGGTCTCCCTCTACGATTCTTACCCTCCACGCTGCCCTCCAATACTAAACTGGTGATCCCTCAATGTCTAAAAACATGTCCTACCAACCGATCCCTTCTTCTAGTCAACTTGTGCCACAAGCTCCTCTTCTCCCCAATTCTATTCAATACCTCCTCATTAGTTATGTGATCTACCCATCTAACCTTCAGCATTCTTCTGTAGCACCACATTTCAAAAGCTTCTATTCTCTTCCTGTCTAAGCTATTTATCGTCCACGTTTCACTTCCATACATGGCTACACTCCATACAAATACTTTGAGAATCGACTTCCTGACAGTTAAATCTATACTCAATGTTAACAAATTTTTCTTCTTCAGAAACGCTTTCCTTGCCATTGCCAGTCTACATTTTATATCCTCTCTACTTTGACCATCATCAGTTATTTTGCTCCCCAAATAGCAAAACTCTTTTACTACTTTAAGTGTCTCATTTCCTAATCTAATTCCCTCAGCATCACCCGACTTAATTAGACTACATTTCATTATACTCGTTTTGCTTTTGTTGATGTTCATCTTATACACCCCTTTCAAGACACTGTCCATTCCGTTCAACTGCTCTTCCAAGTCCTTTGCTGTCTCTGACAGAATTACAATGTCATCGGCGAACCTCAAAGTTTTTATTTCTTCTCCATGGATTTTAATACCTACTCCGAACTTTTCTTTTGTTTCCTTTATTGATTGCTCAATATACAGATTGAATAACATCGGGGATAGGCTACAACCTTGTCTCACTCCCTTCCCAACCACTGCTTCCCTTTCATACCCCTCGACTCTTACAACTGCCATCTAGTTTCTGTACAAATTGTAAATAGCCTTTCGCTCTCTGTACTTTACCTCTGCCACCTTCAGAATTTGAAAGAGAGTATTCCAATCAACATTGTCAAAAGCTTTCTCTAAGTCTACAAATGCTAGAAACGTAGGTTTGCGTTTCCTTAATCTTTCCTCTAAGATAAATCGTAAGGTCAGTATTGCCTCATGTGTGCCAACATTTCTACGGAATCCAAACTGATCTTCCCCGAGGTCGGCTTCTACCAGTTTTTCCATTCGTCTGTAAAGAATTCGCGTTAGTATTTTGCAGCTGTGACTTATTAAACTGATAGTTCGGTAATTTTCACATCTGTCAACACCTGCTTTCTTTGCGACTGGGATTATTATATTCTTCTTGAAGTCTGAGGGTATTTCGCCTATCTCATACCTCTTGCTCACCAGATGGTAGAGTTTTGTCAGGACTGGCTCTCCCAAGGCTGTCAGTAGTTCTAATGAAATGTTGTCTTCACCGGGGGCCTTGTTTCGACTCAGGTCTTTCAGTGCTCTGTCAAATTCACGCAATATCGTATCTTCCATTTAATCTTCATCTACATCCTCTTCCATTTCTATAATATTGTCCTCAAGAACATTGCCCTTGTATAGACCCTCTACATACTCCTTCCACCTTTCTGCTTCCCTTTCCTTAGAACTGGGTTTCTATCAAAGCTTTTGATATGCATGCAAGTGGTTCTCCTTTCTCCAAAAGTCTCTTTAATTTTCCTGTAGGCAGTAACTATCTTCCCCTAGTGAGATAAGCCTCTACATCCTTACATTTGTCCTCTAGCCATCCCTGCTAAGCCATTTTGCACTTCTTGTTGATCTCATTTTTGACACTTTTTATTCCTTTTTGCCTGCTTCATTTACTGCAATTATAAATTTTCTCCTTTTATCAATTAAATTCAATATTTCTTCTGTTACCCAAGGATTTCTACTAGCCCTCGTCTTTTTACCTATTTGATCTTCTGCTGCCATCACTATTTCATCCCTCAAAGCTACCCATTCTTGTTCTACTGTATTTCTTTTTGATGCACCCTGTATTCCCCGTCTGTCTCTGCGCAGAACGCATCGTGCACCCGCCTTCTCACTTGCACACCTCTGTAGCCCTTTGAGCCACCTGTGTTGGCCTTCTGATGAGCGAGTGCGAGCCGCGGTCTCGTTTGTAGTAGAGGACGACACGTTCGGCTCCTTCGTCGCGCCGTAATTTATGCCAGAACAAGCCCCTCAGCCTTTCGCACACAAGTCCGTCACAGGCCCCGCCCAGCACGTCGTAGTGCACGCCGCATTGTCGGGGGCCGCGAACAGCCGCAGCTGGCGGCGGCGCGTATGCCGCGTCACGACCGCGTCCGTGCGCAAACAGCAACAGCGCGCCGCCGGCTCACGAGCACGTGCGAGCCGCTCCACCTGCGCTCCGCTACGTGACCGCGGACAGCACGCCCGCCGAAGCCCCAAATGACGTCACCAGGGCTTACTCCCGAGGAACATTTACACCTGCACCCAACCTCGGCCGTATTCCTTGACTTCGGAAGGCATTCGCTACTGTCAAGGGAAACTCCCCTCTCCAGCCCCCTCATGTTTAGTGGTGAGGTGGCTCAGTGGACACCCCGTCAAGAACTAAACCCAGATCAAGCATGGAAACAGTAAGAAGGTGCACTGAACTGTGAAAAAAAAAAAGCAAAATAGGAAGAGAGAACGATCGGTGGAGAACAAGTGAATATAGAGTATCGTAACACAGCAACAGCGTCGTAGTGAAGTGGTCATGGTGGTGGACTGCCATGTGGGTTAATGCTGTCCAAACCTCCCATGTGCTAATTTTTTTTTTTAGTTCGCTGTATACAAATTTGTGTTGTAAGGTGTCAGGCAAATCCAACACCTTCCATGAAAACCCTGACATGATAGCAAATCCGGCAGTATGTCACATAGCTCCGAATAAATCCTGACATTAAATTAACCAAAGTAATACGATCAACGAGCGAGCAAATGGAATACCACAGACTAACACAAGAACGCCTAAATGCATGTCATACCTTCCCACCGTGAAACAGACGCAGTTCTGAGGGAAGAAACGATAACAGAAGCCAAGAGCAGAGTCATGTAGGCTAGGAGGCCCTACGATAAGGGACGGACACCCACGTCGCTAGCCGACCGCCAGGACCACCCCCCAGCCCATGTTAAAAGATAGTGCCCTCCAGAAGAACAGTATAGATCTTACAACAACGCAAAAAGTACCAGACCAGCTGAAAGTTTTAGCGTGAGACTATATGTGTCCCTGTTACGTTGCAAACGTTAAAAACATTGCCGCACCACGAAAACTATAATGTTTCTCATTAGATAGACAGAATTGTTGTAGGCGGAGCTTAAGGTTAACATTGAGACCCTGATAGGTCAGTTGAAAACACAGCCAGAAACCTTTTTTTTTTAACCAACTTCGGTAAATTATAGTAAGGAGAAGTTAGGAGAGAGTTGCTTCCGAGACGGCGAGGTGTGTGGAGCTGCGCCGCCCGCCGCCCCCTGACGCTGCCTAAACACCGACAAGGTAATGAACGCATGCGGTGCCGCCATAAGGCTTCACTCACAACTGCAGAAGTCTCATCTGTTACATCCCCTTTTTGCGTAATACTAGTGTCGATCGTCAATTACACTTCGTGGTATTCACATTTGCTATTAGAAGTTAAAATCTGAAACGCGATGATTTTTCTGTTATATAATTATTGAGAAGCCACATCAGCCACTGTAATTTACGACAAGTTAAATAAGTAATTAAAGATAATTGAGGGTCACTGTAGACCATTTTGATAGTTTTTCTTTTATGAAACTTAAGTGAAACCTAGCTTATAGATGTGATATGGCATAGGTCATCCTTCGATCCATTGTAGAACTTGGAAACCCATTCAGGGAATATTCGTTCACATTTTTGTTGAACGCAGTTGGTTTTTATCATCCTGTATTAAAAGATTTATCAATAGTGCAATTTATAAACAATGTTTTGTGTGTAGAATAAAAATTCCAATGGTAAACTTAACTACTTTTTCGACGTTATTTTACCAGCTAACTAAAAATAGGAAAGCCTTGAACCCCTTCCACTAAATTTAGTTAGTATTAAGATTCTTTTACAGGGAAATCATTAAGTATTTGATTATATCATCGCTAGTCTCACTGAACTCTTGGGAACTCTACATGTCATGTGTGGTCTGGCGTCTCCTTACCAGCAACAAGTCCCAGGTTCAAACTAGTCAATTCCCTAAAAAACACGCTCAGAGCATCGTTGTGCGAAAATGGTAGGGAGACACAACTTAGAACAAACAGACACAACGCAGAATGTTAGAGTGTCTGTGTCGTGGTGTAACATCCGTTTGCAATAGCGTGGTGTAAGGAAGGTACCTACAAAGACAGTTGATCCTGCACAGCTACTCTATTAGCAGCCTAGAGAAAATGGCTTTCGAAGGGAACCGCAAACGTTCGATGACAAGGCGACAAATCAACCGAATTCACTACTGGAAAACACATCTGGTATGTCATACAGAGCAGTAATGACAGTACATGTGTCATATGATAGTAATCTCTTACTGATGCATCTAATTTTAAGAGAGGAGAAGTTACTCTCTCACACTCTCTCACCTATTTTGCGCATTCAGAAAATTATTAAGGATTTTGTTACATCCTATGCACCTTGAGCGAGACTCTAGAAAGTTAACGGCCTCACCAGACATTGATGGAGCCTGGTATGGCGCTAAAAGCATGAGGTATTTGTATGATTCTTAGCTCGTAGAAATTGCATGTTGGGAGTTGAAAACAATTGGTGGCGAGCTTACCCCTCAGAAAATCTTGCCAGACAGGCCCACATCCATACACGGCAGACATAGCAGCCCCTCGTCAAGACAGGTCTCCAGCAGAACAATGCTGCGCTACCTGCTGTGGCGCCATCAGTATCCTGAACTGGGGCGACATTCTAAACGAACGCATCTACACACTGGAGTCATAAACCAGGCACTGTGTGCAGAGCCACACATAATAAAACATTCACAAGTTTTCATGTCTGCCGATAGTGCAAATAGGCCAGTGAACCACTCCCCCAGCCGCCTCTACTGTATAAGAACACTCTGATATCTAAGAAATGTTTAGAGACAGAATCTTTACTATTTTTCACAGCTAGGACTAACAAGCTCCAAGGCACAGGCACTTTAGATAAAGATGTCTGAGATTGTATCTGTTCACTTGTTGCCATGAGAAGAGACGCAACTTCGGAAAAAATCAACTTCCCCCTCTGTGAAAACTTTTAAAAGAAGCCAGTAATTGGCGGTATGTATATTTTTTTTCAGAGACGCAGGTTTCTTATCACGTACCCTGATTCAACAGGAGTTTGTGCTGTCGTGTGGGAGGGGAGATTTAGCACCTCTAGAGCCCTGTGATTCGCGCAAGACAGCGTGAAGGCGCTTTGTGGGAAAACGGAATTTTTTCTTGAGAGGTGGAAAGCACTCAGGTGCGGTGCTTTGGTCTGGTAAGCACTTTCTCGTCGCAGCTCTGGCATGTGTGGTTGGTACTTGGGACCTATCCTGAGACTGACTTCACTTGCGAGTAGTTGAGATTGGGGAGCCTGTAGTGAAGTTTTACTGTACCGGACAGACTGACTTCAAACGTCTTGGACTACTCGTTTGCCGAGGGCACACTTATTCGTTTCAGTTTGCCAGTCTTGACGTATGGTATCCTTGTGTGCTCTGTCATATAAGTGAGCCAAATTGGTCCTTGGTACAACCAGCGAACAGGTGTCATACATTGAAATCTACCGTGATTTCAGCGCTCTGATGGAGAGTAAATTGCGATCCATCTGCCTTATCGCTAGACCGTGAGATTTTTGCATTTCTTTTGTGGCCGCGATCGATTCACAGATGCCGCCTCCACGTCTCACCTCCCCCACAAACATCTCGCCACCTGCAGGTTACATCGCCGCACGAAGCAAATAGGGTAATGTACTGCCGCTCTGGCATTGTCAGGGCGTACAGATCTCAATCACCACTTGCTCTCGGCTGCAACTATGTAGAGAAACGTCAGTAGATTTGATCAATCAAAGGCTGTTCTTCATCAGATAAATTCAGATTGTGTTATCCACATTTTTAGGTCCAGAGTACTTGACTCGCTCTACTAGTTAAACCTGTCTCTGCCACCCAGGATCCTTGTACAGTGTAGTCTTAAATCACCTGTTAGTTGTTTATGGTATTCAATCAATAACTTTTTTAGCATAATTTATGTCTGTTTTGGGAAAATAAATGTTGTTAGTACACTAAATGTAGCCTACATTCACAATCATTTATGTAGTGCCACCAGAGTTACCTTTCAGTTTGTGTACCTGGTAAATGAGTGATATATGTTGCCTTGTCGGATTTAGGTGTTCGTGTGAATGTGCTCACTCTCAAGGAGATGACGAGAACATGATAGTTTATCCCATAAGCTCCTACAAATGGAAGTAATAGTTTCACAATCACAAGGTTTCTTTGTGTTGTACCTAGGAATCCTGCCTACTCGGTTTGGTAGACAAAAAATCAAGCAACTCGTATTAATGAGTTTTATTACAGTAAGAGCAGACACAATACTTAACTTTGGCATTTACAGAGATGTGTCGCAAGCAAAGGGCGACATACGAAATAATGAGTCTTTGCAGTGACTGCCGATCTCTAACTGACAAAAAGTCTGTCCTGAACTGCTCTCGAAGTGGCTAACATTGAAGCTGCTATCGTAGTGCCCAGCGTTGACGCTGCTAACCAAGTGGCTACTCTTGAAGCTACTACTGAACTGGGCCGCCAGCAGTCGGGCGCGGCGCTTATGTCCTCTCCACGTAGGGGCCGCTGCTGTGACGTTGTCGTCCTGGATAGGGGTCGGTCAGCGTATGATAGTCTGACTTCTTCTCACAGCCTTCTCTTCTTTGTCGCTTGACTTTACGCCATAACACTCAGTGCTCTGTCAAAACATATGTTTTTAACGCTTTTGAAAATGCCTTCTGTTTTGGAAGTTTAGACTCTCGAATTCCTTTGCTAAAACATACACTACTGGCCACTAAAATTGCTACACCAAGAAGAAATGCAGAAGATCAACGGGTATTCATTGGACAAATATATTATACTAGAAGTAACATGTGATTACATTTTCACGCAATTTGGGTGCATAGATCTTGAGAAATAAGTACCCAGAACAAAAACCACTGGCCGTAACAACGGCCTTGATACGCCTGGGCATTGAGTCAAACAGAGCTTGAATGGCGTGTACAGGTACGACTGCCCATGCAGCTTCAACACGATACCACAGTTCATCAAGAGTAGTGACTGGCGTATTGTGACGAGCCAGTTGCTCGGCCACCACTGACCAGACGTTTCCAGGTGGTGAGAGATCCAGAGAATATGCTGGCCAGGGCAGCAGTCCAATATTTTCTGTATCCAGAAAGGCGCGTACAGGACCTGCAACATGCCGTCGTGCATTATCCTGCTGAAATGTAGGGTTTCGCAGGGATCGAATGAAGGGTAGAGCCACAGGTCGTAACACATCTGCAATGTAACGTCCACTGTTCAAAGTGCCGTCAATGCGAACAAGAGGTGACCGAGACGTGTAACAAATGGCGCCCCATGCCATCACGCCGGGTGATACGCCAGTATGGCGATGACGAATACACGCTTCCAATGTGTGTTCACCGCGATGTCGCCAAACACGGATGCGACCATCACGATGCTGTAAACAGAACCCAGGTTCGTCGTTGAGTACAGCATCGCAGGCGCTCTTGTCTGTGATGCAGAGTGAAGGGTAACCGCAGCCATGGTCTCCGAGCTGATAGTCCATGCTGCTGTAAACGTCGTCGAACTGTTCGTGCAAATCGTTGTTATTTTGCAAACGTCACCATCTGTTGGCTCAGGGATCGAGACGTGGCTGCACGATCCGTTACAGCCATGCGGATAAGATGCGTGTCATCTCGACTGCTAGTGATACGAGGCCGGTGGGATCCAGCACGGCGTTCCATATTACCCTCCTGAACCCACCGATTCCACATTCTGCTAACAGTCATTGGATCTCGACCAACGCGAATAGCAATGTCGCGATACGATAATCCTCAATCGCCATAGGCTACAATCCGACCTTTATCAAAGTCGTAAACGTGATGGTACGCATTTCTCCTCCTTACATGAGGCATCACAACAACGTTTCACCAGGCAACACCGGTCAAGTGCTGTTTGTGTATGAGAAATCGGTTGGAAACTTTCCTCATGTCAGCATGTTGTAGGTGTCGTCACCGGCGCCAATCTTGTGTGAATGCTCTGAAAAGCTAATGATTTGCATATCATAGCATCTTCTTCCTGTCGTTTAATTTCGCATCTGTAGCACGTCATCTTCGTGGTGTAGCAATTTTATAGGCCTGTAGTGTAGTTGTCATTTCTGTGACACGTGTATGTCGTATCTCGCCTGCTCTTACTATTCATCACGTTTACTTGTGACGGTAATATACTCTCACCACATGATTTATATTCTATAACTAGTGTATAGTATGACAACTCCCGAGTCTACAGAAAGAGAACAAACATTTCAATGACCGAACGTCCAGTTCATAATGTTGTGAAGGAGAGAAAAGAAAACACCACGCCAGAGATTTGAACACGCTTCGCCCGCTTAAGCATGCCAGTCCAATATAGTTTACACGTCACCACGACGCCGTTTGCTGTTTCATTCAGCTCTATATTGCACTTCTTCCCCCTCGACCGTTCGCTGTTTCTGTTCTTTTTTTCACAATTCTTCCTGTTTTAATGCTTGATCTGTATTCAGTTTTTGAAAGGCTATCCACAGGGCCACCTTACCACTAAATCTGAGGTGGGTAAGATGGGGAGTTTCCCTTGTGAGCCTCACTGACGCCTGATGAACAAAACATGAATGTACTGAAAAATACCAGAGCAGGTTCGTTTCTAGACTCAAAAGCACCTGGACTGAAAAGCAGAACAGTGTATGCTATTACGGAGACATAAAAGTAACTTTGGGTGAAACCACAGGGAGTGTCACATGATCATTAGTGTTCGAAATGTGTTGCTGGACGTACCCTCATGTGGTGAGAGGTAGAAACACGTAATGCACCCATGCAAATTTATTGAAATTTTTTAAAAAAGTACAAAAATCTTTTAATTCCGACACTTAATTTACATAAAACAATTAAAATAATATGTCTCGCCGGTTTCGGTTGAAAGTAACAACCATGTTCAGACCTGCAAACACGAAAAAAAGGCAAAAATGCAGAAAATGGCCACATAAAATTAAAAAGTAAATACAGAAGATAATTTTTTTAAGAAGCAACACGATATAAAGGTATACCCTACTCTGGTACAAAAATGACATAACATCGTAGGTGCAAACATATATTTATATATAAACCTTCACCAAAGCCGACTTTACATGTTGCCCGAAAAAAATTTTTATGCCTTTGACGTTACCTGTCATGCATATATAACAGAGGGTTCAACAAGAAGTATATATACTGTTGTGTACATAGTTCCGCGTACTCAGCACATACACAACTTTCCCACTAGAGCGTGCCCCGCTAAGCACAACAGCGCACGCGCAGCGCTCGTCCGTCTCCGCGCACTACGAGATGGCGCTGTCTTAGAGACGGACCAAATTCTGCTTCCGCCGATCCGCGTATTAATATGTCACGCAGCCAATGAGATTGCTGCTAACGTAGAACCTTTTCTCCTCGTGGATCACACTCGCGCAGTGATACATGAACGCGCGAGGTACAGATCTCCGATTAGTCGGTCTGCATCAGTCTGCATTTGACTGCACCAGTCAGTACCAGTCTGCATTTGTCTGCATCAGTCTGCATTAGTCTGCACCAGTCTATAGTCAAGTTTCCATCTGCACCTAATAAGATTACCATATTCCTGTACATAGCCACGAAGATAAATGTATAGACACTTTGTCAAGTAACAGAGATATGTGAGAATAAGATTAACGTACCAAGATCAAAGGAACTTCAGCATCCAGAATCAAGTTACGTAATGTCTATGTTATTTATTATTTTAATAAATGTGTGTGAAAATTAATCAAGTTCTGTTTAAAGTTGGTCACGATAAGACCACGAGACATATTGCTGACACTCGCCTACTTCGCTAGAGCTACAAGTCAAATAATCTGATGGTGTGTGTACCGAAGGTCTTACAGTACGTACACCACATATACCATTAGTATTCATGAGTTCGAGTAGAAAGAAACATCAATAAGAAAAAATTATTTTTTGAACAGCAATAACAATACTGAGCCGGGCTGTGGACCAGCAAAAACAAAAAAATAAAAATAAAATATCCAGCAACACAAAAGCTTTTTCTCCATTCCAGATAATCTGGAGGCCACCATACACATGCAAGTTAATATCTCCCGTCACCAAAGCTCCTGGACCACCCCCATAATCATGTTCTACAATTTTGTATTTTATAACTAACTGCTCTCTTATAAAGCAGGATATATTCTTTCGTTTAATTTTATTACTGCTTGTAGTATTAGGTCTTATTCTAGTCTGTTTATTATATTTTGATTGGTTTGTACCATTGCGCAAGAGCCTTTTTTTGCTGAACTTGCCTTTCACATAGTTGCAAGTTAATGAGTGATATGATTTTTACTGATACAATTGGTTTGTTTAATCTACATTGATCTCTATTCCAATTTTCTGTACAGGTTCCGGATTTCTCGGAACCGAGGTGATGCAAAATTTTTTCTGATGTGTGTAATTTCAAGTTTGATGGCCACTAACAAATGACGAAAGAAAAATTTTCTCATATCATATAATTAAAAATTAGCAATTTTCTGATTTTTTTCCTTTACTTGTACTGTGAAACTTGCTTACTGCCACACTTCTACATCTACATCTACATTTATACTCCGCACGCCACCCAACAGTGTGTGGCGGAGGGCACTTTACGTGCCACTGTCATTACCCCCCATTCCTGTCCGAGTCGCGTATGGTTCGCGGGAAGAATGACTGCCGGAAAGCCTCCGTGCGCGCTCTAATCTCTCTAATTTTACAAAAAAAAAAAATGGTTCAAATGGCTCTGAGCACTATGGGACTTAACATATGTGGTCATCAGTCCCCTAGAACTTAGAACTACTTAAACCTAACTAACCTAAGGACATCACACACATCCATGCCCGAGGCAGGATTCGAACCTGCGACTGTAGCAGTCGCGCGGTTCCGGACTGAGCGCCTGAACCGCTAGACCACCGCGGCCGGCTCTAATTTTACACTCGTGATCTCCTCGGGGGGTATAAGTAGGGGGAAGCAATATATTCGATACCTCATCCAGAAAAGCACCCTCTCGAAACATGGACAGCAGGCTAAACCGCTATTCAGAGCGCCTCTCTTGCAAAGTCTGCAACTTGAGTTTGCTAAACATCTCCGTAACGCTATCACGCTTACCAAATAACCCTGTGACGAAACGCGCCACTCTTCTTTCGATCTTCTCTATCTCCTCTGTCAACCCGACCTGGTACAGATCCCCCACTGATGAGCAATACTCAAGTATAGGTCGAACGAGCGTTTTGTAAGCCACCTCATTTGTTGATGGACTACATTTTCTAAGGACTCTCCCAATGAATCTCAACCTGGTACCCGCCTTACCAACAATTAATTTTATATGATCATTCCACTTCAAATCGTTCCGCACGCATACTCCCAGATCTTTTACAGAAGTAACTGCTACCAGTGTTTGTTCCGCTATCATATAATCATACAATAAAGGATCCTTTTTTCTATGTATTCGCAATACATTACATTTGTCTATTTTAAGGGTCAGTTGCCACTCCCTGCACCAAGTGCCTATCCGCTGCAGATCTTCCTGCATTTCGCTAAAATTTTCTAATGCTGCAACTTCTCTGTATACTACAGCATCATCCGCGAAAAGCCGCATGGAACTTCCGACTCTATCTACTAGGTCATTTGTATATACTGTGAAAAGCAATGGTCCCATAACACTCCCCTGTGGCATACCAGAGGTTACTTTAACGTCCGTAGACGTCTCTCCATTCATAACAACATGCTGCGTTCTGTTTGCTAAAAACTCCTCAATCCAGCCACACAGCTGGTCTGATATTCCGTAGGCTCTTACTTTGTTTATCAGGCGACAGTGCGGAACTGTATCGAACGCCTTCCGGAAGTCAAGGAAAATGGCATCTTCCTGGGAGCCTGTATCTAACACTTTCTGGGTCTCATGAACAAATAAAGCGAGTTGGGTCTCACACGATCGCTGTTTCCGGAATCCATGTTGATTCCTACAGAGTAGATTCTGGGTTTCCAGAAACGACACGATACGCGAGCAAAAAACATGTTCTAAAATTCTACAACAGATCGATGTCCGAGATATAGGTCTATAGTTTTGCGCATCTGCTCGACGACCCTTCTTGAAAACTGGAACTACCTATGCTCTTTTCCAATCATTTGGAACCTTCCGTTGCTCTAGAGACTTGCGGTACACGGCTATTAGAAGGGGGTCAAGTTTTTCGCGTACTCTGTGTAGAATCGAATTGGTGTCCCGTCAGGTCCAGTGGACTTTCCTCTGTTGAGTGATTCCAGTTGCTTTTCTATTCCTTGGACACTTATTTCGATGTCAGCCATTTTTTCGTTCGTGCGAGCATTTAGAGAAGGAACTGCAGTGTGGTCTTCCTTTGTGAAACAGCTTTGGAAAAAGTTATTTAGTATTTCAGCTTTACGCCTGTCATCCTCTGTATCAATGCCATTATCATCCCAGAGTGTCTGGATATGCTGTTTCGATCCACTCATGAACTTACGTCAGGAGGATGTACCCTATATATTCTGAGGAGTGAGTTTTCGAGTATCAAAATATGTGACAGAATGGCCACATAAATAGCCGTATCGTTCGTTGTACTGGCTTAGAAACTAACGTTTATTACGCCGCCAAGGGACTATAGGGCTTAGTATGTGGCAAAAATTGATACGTCTAGCCGTTCCTGAGAAAAAGCTTTTTTAACGGTCGGACGGACAGACAGGCGGACAACGAAGTGCACCTATAAGATTTCCGTTCCTATCGATTGCGATCTGAAAACTACAGAACAAATTCGGTGTCGTAATTCGTGGTCCAGGGGTAGCGTCTCTGATTACTAATCAAAACGTTCGAATCCCGTCACTGCTTGAATTTTGATTGATAATCAGCATTTGCGGCCGATGACTTCCGGCATAAGCAGACAGCCCCATACTGTCAACGGCCTTGTCAAAGAAAGCGCAGAGGAGCCTACAGAGGTTCAGGGCACTCTCTTGTCCTAGGGGTGGGAAATTGCCCCTAAAGGCGGAAGAATCAGCAATGATCAACGACATGAGGATGCAGAAGGCAATGGACACCACTGCATTAAAGACACGTAACGTGTATCCACAGGACATATGGCCTGTAATTGAAGAAGTGTCATGATGATTTCTCCATTGGCAAAAGATTCCGGAATAGTCCCCCATTCGGATCTCTGGGAGGGGACTGCCAAGGGGGAAGTGACCATGAGAAAAAGATTGAATAATCAACGAAAGGATAATGTTCTACGAGTCGGAGTTAGGAATATCAGAAGCTTGAACGTGGTAGGGAAACTAGAAAATCTGAAAAGAGAGATGCAAAAGCTCAATCTAGATATAGCAGGGGTCAGTGAAGTGAAATGGAAAGAAGATGAGGATGTCTGGTCAGATAAGTACAAGGTAACATCAACAGCAGCAGAAAACGGTATAAAGGGAGTAGAATTCGTAATGAATAGGAAGGTAGGGCAGAGGGTGTGTTACTGTGAACAGTTCAGTGATAGGATTGTTCTTATCAGATTCGACAGAAAACCAACACCAAAAACGATAGTTCAGGTATATATGCCGACGTCGCAAGCTGAAGATGAAGAGATAGAGAAAAGATATAAGGATGCTGAAAGCTTATTACATTACGTAAACGGAGATGAAATTGCAATAGTCATGGGGGACTGGAATTTGGGAATGAAAGTTGTAGGGGAAGGAGTAGAAGAAAATGTTAAGGAGAATATCGGCTTGGGACAAGGAATGAGAGAGAAGAATGGCTAACTGAGTTCTGTAATAAATTTCAGCTATAATAGCGAATACTTTGTACAAGAGTCACAAGAGGAGCAGGTACACTTGGAAAAGACCGAGTGATACGGGAAGACTTCAGTTAGGTTACACCATGGTCAGACAGAGATTCCGAAATCAGCTACTGGATTGTAAGGCGTACCCAGGAGCAGATACAGGCTCAGATCACAACGTAGTAGTGATGAAGAGTAGGCTAAACTTTAAGACATCAGTCAGGAATGATCAAGACGCAACGATGGGGGGTACGGAAGTAGTAAGGAATGAAGAGATACGTCTGAATTTCTCTAAGGCTATAGATACAGCAATGAGGAACAGATCAGTAGGCAGTACTGATGAAGAGGAATGGACAATCGCAGAAGTAGGAAAGAAAAATATAGGTACCAAGAAGGTAATTGCGAAGAAATCATGGGTAACACAAGAAATACGTCAGTTGATAGATGAACGGAGGAAGCGCAAAAATGTTCTGGGAAATTCAGGAATACAGAAATACAAGTCGATGAGAAGGAAATGCAGTGAAGCTAAGACGAAATGGTTTCATGAAAAACGTGAAGAAACTGAGAAATAAATGATTGTCGGCAGCCCTGATTCAGCATATAAGAAAGTCAGAATAACGTTTGGTGAAATTAAAACTAAGGGTGGTAACATTAAGAGTGCAGGTAATTCGATTGCTAAATGCAAAGGAGATAGCGGATAGGTGGAAAGAGTATATTGAAGGCATCTATGAGGGGGAAGATTTATCTGATGTGATAGAAGAAGAAACAGGAGTCGAATTAGCGGGGATGACGTATCATCCAGTATTAGAATCAGAATTTAAGAGAGCTTCGTAGGACTTATGAATAAATAAGGTACAAGGGATAGATAAAATTCCATAAGAATTTGTAAAGTCATTGGGAGAAGTGGCAACAGAACCACTATTCACGTTAGTGTGTAGAATGTACATACCATCTGACATTCTGAAAAATATCATCCACACAATTCCGAATACTGCAAGAGCTGAGAAATGCGGGAATTGTCACACAATCAGCTGAACAGGTCAAGCGTCCAATTTGGTGACGGGAATAATATAAAGAAGAGTGGAGAAGAAAATTGAGGATGCGCTAGATGAAGAACAATTTGGCTCTAGAACAGATAAAAGCCACAGAGAGGAAATTCTGCCATTGTGGTTGATAATGGAAGGAAGACTAAAGAAAAATCAAGACACGTTTATAGGATTTTTTGACCTGGAAAAAGCGTTCGACAATGTAAAATGGTGCAAGTTGCTCTAAATTATGAGAAAAATAGTGGTGAGCTGTAGGGAGAGATTGTTAATATACAATATGTACAAGAACCAAGAGGGAATAAAAGGAGTGGACAACCAAGAATTAAGAGTACGAATTAAAAAGGGTGTAAGGCAGGAAAGTAGTCTCTAGCTCCTTCGGTTCAGTCTGTACGTCGAAGAAGCAATGATGAAATAAATGAAGATTCACGAGTGAAATTACAATTCAAGGTGAAAGGATATCAATGATAAGATTCGCTGATGACATTGCTATCCTGAGTGAAAGTGCAGAAGAATTATATGATCTGCTGAATGAAAAGAACAGTGTAATGAGTACAGAATATGGACTGCGGGTAAATCGAAGAAAAACAAAAGTAATCAGAAGTGGCAGAAATGAGAACAGCGAGAAACTCAACATCAAGATGGATGGTCACGAAGTAGATGACGGTTAAGGAATTCTACTACCCAGACAGCAAAATAGCCAATGACCATACGAGCAAGGAGAACATCAAAAGCAGACTAGGAATTGCAAAAAGGGCATTCCTGGGCGAGAAAAGTCTACTTGTATAAACTGTTGGCTTTAATTTGAGTAATTGACCATCTTGCCAAACTTACTTTCGATCTTACGTCTTGCACATCAGTATACATGTAAGTGAAGCAGGCGACGTAGAAAGGTCCATGAAGTTTCTCGTGGATGATGCTATTGTACAGAGAGAAATCACTACGCTACAAAATTGTAGCGGAATTTAGGGAGACTTACAGAAACGACACTTGGTGCACGGATCCGCAGTTGACTTTCAGCTCACAAAACAATAATGTATCACAAATAAATATGTGGGAAGACATATTATTGTACAATAACGACTGCTCAACAACCAATGGAACCAGTCACATCCGTTAAATACCTGAAACTATGAGTGCAGAGAGATTTAAAGTTAAATAACTACATACAGCCAATCACAAAAAAGGTGATGCTAGTCTGAGATTCATCGGAGGAACCTTCAGGAACTCTAGTGCATCCGCAAAGGAGGTAAGTTGCAAAACCCTCGTTGAACCGATAATTCCTCAATGTGGGAAACTTAACCAGATGCGATTGATACAGCAAAAAGAGAAGATCCAAGAATAGTAGGGCGCCTCGTCACAGGTTCGTTCAGTAAGCAAGAAAGCGTCACGGAGATGCTGATGCCGTTCTAGTAGCGGACGCTACACGAGAGGCATTGTGAACCACGACATGGATTAGTGTTAAAATTTCGAGACTATATGTTCCTAGAAGAGTCAGTGAGTATATTGCCTTCTACGTATATCTCATGAAAACATTATAAAGGTAAAATTCACTAGATTTGGCCGCACGGCATCTTAGTATCGTTTATGACATATATCACTCGCACATATAGTACGATTTGTGGAAAGGAGCGAGAGGGGGAGAGGCACATTAAGTAGCCACCGCCTCACGCCGTTAGGTGGCTTGTGGGTTAGAGACGCATCTGCAGATACAGAAGAGAGTCTTCGTACGGATTTCTAAGCACTGCATCCCTTGCCAACAGGCATTTATCGAATTCAGGTTTCTCAAACTTGGTTCTAGTTACAAGAACGCATATGAACCGGAAAATTGCTACTGGTTCACCAAAGGTTATTAATCACAATTAATACACAAAATGTAAAGTGGAAGTAGGTGCCAAAAAATAACTGGTGAAATTACACACCATTTTCAGTAACACTCTTTATTCAAATTTGGTGCAAGACTGTACGATATTTTTTTAAAAAAACAACAATCATTCAACGAATAAGTCACAATTTACGATAGGAAAGGACTTTTAAATTATTAAATTATTATAAAAAAAGTTCACGCCAGTAAAAGGCTAGTAAGTACAGGTAAGCAATTTAACGTATACACCGCGACGCTGTATAATAGTTCAAGCT